>NC_053028.1:410358992-410537727 GCF_003073215.2 Triticum urartu
AGGGATGGATAAGACGATTCCCTAGCTCTTCGCAATGCTAAAAGCTGCGGAGGTAGAAATCAAGAAGGAGCATCAAGTGTTGATGGCCAACAAAACCACCATTTTTAAGAAAAAGGGTAAAGGGAAGAAGAAAGGGAACTTCAAGAAGAATGGCAAACAAGTTGTTGCTCAAGAGAAGAAACCCAAGTCTAGACCTAAGCCTGAGACTGAGTGCTTCTACTGCAAACAGACTGGTCACTGGAAGCGGAACTGCGCCAAGTATTTGGCGGATAAGAAGGATGGCAAGGTGAACAAAGGTATATGTGATATACATGTTATTGATGTGTACCTTTCTAGAGCTCACAGTAGCGCCTGGGTATTTGATACTGGTTCTGTAGCTAACATTTGCAACTCGAAACAGGGACTACGGATTAAGCAAAGACTGGCTAAGGATGAGGTGACGATGCGTGTGGGAAATGGTTCCAAAGTCGATGTGATCGCCGTCAGCACTCTACCTCTACATCTACCTTCGGGATTAGTTTTAGACCTGAATAATTGTTATTTGGTGCCAGCGTTGAGCATGAACATTATATCTGGATCTTGTTTGATGCGAGACGGTTATTCATTTAAATCAGAGAATAATGGTTGTTCTATTTATATGAGTAATATCTTTTATGGTCATGCACCCTTGAAGAGTGGTCTATTTTTGTTGAATCTCGATAGTAGTGATACACATATTCATAATATTGAAGCCAAAAGATGCAGAGTTGATAATGATAGTGCAAATTATTTGTGGCACTGCCGTTTAGGTCATATCGGTGTAAAGCGCATAAAGAAACTCCATACTGATGGACTTTTGGAACCACTTGATTATGAATCACTTGGTACTTGTGAACCGTGCCTCATGGGAAAGATGACTAAAACGCCGTTCTCCAGAACTATGGAGAGAGCAACAGATTTGTTGGAAATCATACATACAGATGTATGTGGTCCGATGAATGTTGAGGCTCGTGGTGGATATCGTTATTTTCTCACCTTCACAGATGATTTAAGCAGATATGGGTATATCTACTTAATGAAACATAAGTCTGAAATGTTTGAAAAGTTCAAAGAATTTCAGAGTGAAGTTGAAAATCATCGTAAGAAGAAAATAAAGTTTCTACGATCTGATCGTGGAGGAGAATATTTGAGTTATGAGTTTGGTCTTCATTTGAAACAATGCGGAATAGTTTCGCAACTCACGCCACCCGGAACACCACAGCGTAATGGTGTGTCCGAACGTCGTAATCGTACTCTACTAGATATGGTGCGATCTATGATGTCTCTTACTGATTTACTGCTATCGTTTTGGGGTTATGCTTTAGAGACGGCCGCATTCACGTTAAATAGGGCACCATCGAAATCCGTTGAGACAATGCCTTATGAACAGTGGTTTGGCAAGAAACCAAAGTTGTCATTTCTGAAAGTTTGCGGCTGCGATGCTTATGTGAAAAAGCTTCAACCTGATAAGCTCGAACCCAAATCGGAGAAATGTGTCTTCATAGGATACCCAAAGGAGACTGTTGGGTACACCTTCTATCACAGATCCGAAGGCAAGACTTTTGTTGCTAAATTTGGAATCTTTCTAGAGAAGGAGTTTCTCTCGAAAGAAGTAAGTGGGAGGAAAGTAGAACTTGATGAGGTAACTATACCTGCTCCCCTATTGGAAAGTAGTTCATCGCAGAAACCGGTTTCTGCGACACCTACACCAATTAGTGAGGAAGTTAATGATGATGATCATGGAACTTCAGATCAAGTTGTTACTGAACCTCTTAGGTCAACCAGAGTAAGATCCGCACCAGAGTGGTACGGAAATCCTGTTCTGGAAGTTATGTTACTAGACCATGACGAACCTACGAACTATGAAGAAGCGATGGTGAGCCCAGATTCCGCGAAATGGCTTGAGGCCATGAAATCTGAGATGGGATCCATGTTTGAGAACAAAGTGTGGACTTTGGTTGACTTGCCCGATGATCGGCAAGCAATTGAGAATAAATGGATCTTCAAGAAGAAGATTAACGCTGACGGTAATGTTACTATCTATAAAGCTCGACTTGTTGCGAAAGGTTTTCGACAAGTTCAAGGGATTGACTACGATGAGACCTTCTCACCCGTAGTGATGCTTAAGTCTGTCCGAATCATGTTAGCAATTGCCGCATTTTATGATTATGAAATTTGGCAAATGGATGTCAAAACTGCATTCCTGAATGGATTTCTGGAAGAAGAGTTGTATATGATGCAACCGGAAGGTTTTGTCGATCCAAAGGGAGCTAACAAAGTGTGCAAGCTCCAGCGATCCATTTATGGACTGGTGCAAGCCTCTCGGAGTTGGAATAAACGCTATGATAGTGTGATCAAAGCATTTGGTTTTGTACAGACTTTTGGAGAAGCCTGTATTTACAAGAAAGTGAGTGGGAGCTCTGTAGCATTTCTGATATTATATGTGGATGACATATTGTTGATTGGAAATGATATAGAATTTCTGGATAGCATAAAGGGATACTTGAATAAGAGTTTTTCAATGCAAGTCCTCGGTGAAGCTGCTTATATATTGGGCATCAAGATCTATAGAGATAGATCAAGACGTTTAATTGGACTTTCACAAAGCATATACCTTGACAAAATTTTGAAGAAGTTCAAAATGGATCAAGCAAAGAAAGGGTTCTTGCCTATGTTACAAGGTGTGAAGTTGAGTAAGACTCAATGCCCGACCACTGCAGAAGATAGAGAGAAAATGAAAGATGTTCCCTATGCTTCAGCCATAGGCTCTATCATGTATGCAAAGCTGTGTACCAGACCTGATGTGTGCCTTGCTATATGTCTAGAAGGGAGGTACCAAAGTAATCCAGGAGTGGATCATTGGACAGCGGTCAAGAACATCCTGAAATACCTGAAAAGGACTAAGGATATGTTTCTCGTTTATGGAGGTGACAAAGAGCTCATCGTAAACGGTTATGTTGATGCAAGCTTTGACACTGATCCGGACGATTCTAAATCGCAAACCGGATACGTGTTTACATTGAACGGTGGAGCTGTCAGTTGGTGTAGTTCTAAACAAAGCGTTGTGGCGGGATCTACGTGTGAAGCGGAGTACATAGCTGCTTGAGAAGCAGCAAATGAAGGAGTCTGGATGAAGGAGTTCATATCTGATATAGGTGTCATACCTAGTGCATCGGGTCCAATTAAAATCTTTTGTGACAATACTGGTGCAATTGCCTTGGCGAAGGAATCCAGATTTCACAAGAGAACCAAGCACATCAAGAGGCGCTTCAATTCCATCCGGGATTTAGTCCAGGTGGGAGACATAGAAATTTTCAAGATACATATGGATCTGAATGTTGCAAACCCGTTGACTAAGCCTCTTCCACGAGCTATTGTTTCGTTGAATTTTAATGCGTTCCATGAGAAAGCAAAGTTGAAAGATGATGGTAGCAATTACATGGACTGGGTCCGTAACTTGAGGATTATCCTCACTGCTGCATAGAAGAATTACTGAAGGAAATATGCCCTAGAGGCAATAATAAAGTTATTATTTATTTCCTCATATCATGATAAATGTTTATTATTCATGCTAGAATTGTATTAACCGGAAACATAATACATGTGTGAATACATAGACAAACAGAGTGTCACTAGTATGCCTCTACTTGACTAGCTCATTGATCGAAGATGGTTATCTTTCCTAACCATAGACAAAGAGTTGTCATTTGATTAATGAGATCATATCATTAGGAGAATGATGTGATTCACTTGACCCATTTTGTTAGCTTAGCACTCGATCATTTAGTATGTTGCTATTGCTTTCTTCATAACTTATACATGTTCCTATGACTATGAGATTATGCAACTCCCGTTTACCGGAGGAACACTTTGTGTGCTACCAAACGTCACAATGTAACTGGGTGATTATAAAGGTGCTCGACAGGTGTCTCTGAAGGTGCTTGTTGGGTTGGCGTATTTCGAGATTAGGATTTGTCACTCCGATTGTCGGAGAGGTATCTCTGGGCCCTCTCGGTAATGCACATCACTTAAGCCTTGCAAGCATTGCAACTAATGAGTTAGTTGCGGGATGATGTATTACGGAACGAGTAAAGAGACTTAACGGTAACGAGATTGAACTAGGTATTGAGATACCGACGATCGAATCTCAGGCAAGTAACATACCGATGACAAAGGGAACAACGTATGTTGTTATGCGGTTTGACCGATAAAGATCTTCGTAGAATATGTGGGAGCCAATATGAGCATCCAGGTTCCGCTATTGGTTATTGACCGAAGACGTGTCTCGGTCATGTCTACATAGTTCTTGAACCCATAGGGTCCGCACGCTTAACGTTTCGATGACAATTATATTATGAGTTTATATGTTTTGATGTACCGAAGGTTGTTCGGAGTCCTGGATGTGATCACGGACATGACGAGGAGTCTCGAAATGGTTGAAACATGAAGATTGATATATTGGAAGCCTATGTTTGGATATCAGAAGTGTTCCGGGTGAAATCAGGATTTTACCGGAGTACCGGGAGGTTACCGGAACCCCTGAGAGCTTAATGGGCCATAGTGGGCCTTGTGGAGAAGAGGAGAGGCGGCCAGGGCAGGGCCGCACGCCCCTCCCCTCCTCTTTCCCCCTCCTCTCCTAGTCCAACAAGGAAAAGGGAGGGAGTCCAATCCCGGTAGGAGTAGGACTCCTCCTGGCGCGCCCCCTCTAGGCCGGCCGCACCTCCCCCCTTGCTCCTTTATATACGGGGCAGGGGGCACCCTAGAGACATACAATTGATCATTTGATCTTTTAGCCGTGTGCGGTGCCCCCCTCCACCATAGTCCACCTCGATAATACTGTAGCGGTGCTTAGGCGAAGCCCTGCGTTGGTAGAACATCATCATCGTGCTGGATCGGAGTTCGAGGGACGTCATCAGGCTGAACGTGTGCTGAACTCGGAGGTGCCATGCGTTCGGTACTTGATCGGTCGGATCGTGAAGACGTACGACTACATCAACCGCGTTATGCTAACGCTTCCGCTTTCGGGCTACGAGGGTACATGGACAACACTCTCCCCTCTCGTTGCTATGCATCACCATGATCTTGCGTGTGCGTAGGAAACTTTTTGAAATTACTACGTAAACCCAACTAGTGTCCTCCATCTTCCTTCATCACGGGTTCTTCTAAAATTTCCATAAGGGCTCCTTTCATTACTTCTTTCTTCTGCTGGATGGTTCATTTTACCATGGGGTAAATGTGACACTAGCAGGGTAGTGGGTAGTCCCTTCACACAAGAAACAAGTAATCTGCCTAGTTGGGCATTCTTCAACTGGGTGACTTCCTTCACAATTAGGGCATTCATCCTTGTGTTCTTTATGGGTGTGTCATATTTCTCCACAAATCTTGCATGCACAAGGTTTCTTCATATCCTTTCCATAAGGCTTCAATTTCTGGGACACAAGATGAGATCTTTGTAGAGTCAACTTAAATTCTTTCCAAGTGGTTACTCCTTGCCATCCATTCATGGTTTGGTACATCCTCCACCAAGTAGCAGCACCTCTTTCAAAGCACTGAAGAGCATGCTGGATCATATCATTTCCAACTATAGGGTTATTCTCCATGTGATCCTCCATGTTCTGAATCCATCGGTCTATCTCCAATTGACTCATCGGTCCAGAAAATACAAGCTCATCTCCATTCATCCTCTATTGGGTCCATGAGGGTTTGGGGTAAGATAAGAGAGAGAGGGAGAGGGATGCACACAATACAAACAATGGTTTTGAAAAGACCAGATTTTATCTGTGGTTGTCGGAAAAACATCAAACATGAATAGCTCACAAACGCCGCATCTAGCATAGGCATATAACAGGGGCTTGGGTCTTCTAAAGGTCAATAAATCTTCAAAGTCATCAAGCTCTACGAGTCTTGTTCATGTCTCCGATGGCTTCTTTCCATCGTGCTTGTCCTTCTCAAGTTCTTTTGCCAGATCATTATTGTTGACGCGAAGTCTCTCATGACGTCCTTTAATATTCTGGAGTTACGTTCCGAAACTTCTAGTTTCAACATCCTTTGCATGAACCACGGTCCTACTGTCCTTCAGTTCCTGACGAATCTCTGGTATCTCGAGGTTTTGCTTATCCAGCTTGGCTACTTTCATCTTCTGGGTCCTAAGTTCTTCACGAAATACTTCCTTGTCAAATACGGCTTCCTGGAGCTCCATCTTAGAATTCTTGATGTACTACTCCAGATCCTGGTGATACACCGGCTAAGGTTAAAACTTCATCTTTTGATAGTGAGCCATCAGCCTTCTACCATCCAATCCTTCCGAAGAAATGCCTGCTTAACTAAGCCCGGTGACAAATAGCATAAGTGGGCGATGACATCACGGATAATCGTGTTTCTGCTCTTGTCATTTCCATGAGCTATCATTCCATAGTTGATATCTCCTGCCTTAGGGTTTTCAAAACTTCGAGTTCTCATGCTCCTTGTTTCAGTCTTTCTCCGATACACCTTGATCCCGGTATTGACAGCTTCAATAGTCTGCCAAGTTCCATAAGGGGTGCCTTCCTAGGTCATACAAATCTGGAAAATTCTACACGGCATTCAAATTCTCCTTGTCTTCGGAGTCTTCACCTATTGTAGTTTCCATTATTATAATGCACGGTAAAATCTTCTTCTGAAATGATCTTACTTGTCCGATATCTTGTACTTCTTGGAGTGGTCTCACAGTCGAATTCTATGGTCAAAAAGGGAAAAGGGGTATGGTCTCACTAAAAGGGAATATTTGAATCAGCTCAGAAGAGAAGAGAGGTAAAAGATCTTTTTTTAAATGAAGTTGTAGAGAAAATCTTTCCTATGGGCTTGCCAGTTTCTAGGGGTCACGTCCTACAGTCAACATGTGCTCTGATACCATCTTGTAGCGACCCGACCTCAGACGGTCAAGTCTCTGTGCTTATGTGTCATCCCTGGATCGGTATGCTGACACACACAGTACTCGAGGATTTATAACAGAGGTAAATCACATGTATAAAATAACGTAAATACTATTACCTCAATCCAAGTGGAAGTAACAAAGGTTGTGGATTCCCATCAACACCAACGGCAAAATTGAGTGTAGAAATCGTAACCCTAACATATCACTTACTCGTCGTAAGAAGTCCTGCAACATGAGACGTTGCAGCCACAAAGGGTCTGTACATTGAATGTACTGGCAAATTCACACCATAGGATAATGATGAATAAGGCTATCACTACATGCATATTTGGCTGGTGGAAAAGCTCTATGGTTATAGTTTTTGCGAAATCCAATTTTTCCCTACTGCAAAGGAATAGATTTTAATTTAATTATCATGGTAGTTAAAATCATTGAGAAGGTTCCTCCAACTCAATCCCAGTTAAAGTAATTATCAAACCCAACAATTATTAATTCGAGTGATGGATATTAAGAAACTCCGAGTACTAGATACTCAAGATGTCCATAACCGGGGACACGGCTAACCATGATTAGTTTGTACACTCTGCAGAGGTTTGCGCACTTTTCCCCACAAGACTCGATCTCCTCTGTTGGATTTCTCGCACTACAGGGTGTTTGAGAAACGGATGACCGAGACACAGTCTTTCAGGAACATTAACTCTCTACTCCGGGTAGACCATACCAAACCTACAACCCACTACCTGTTGATCCACCTCTTCAAGAGCTTCACGTAACTTACTCAACTATGCTAGAGCCCATAATAGCTTGTGGCTGCACACGGAAGTTTCTAGCAGGAATCATCTCAGTTCCCTTTGAGCCTGGGTGGCGGTCCATAGAAAGATCACACAGGTACTCCGGGATTTCCAAAAATACAGGCATTATAAAACTAGGTACTCCAGGTGCCTCAATCCACCCAGATGTGTATTTAAGTTGCCACCTTAAGTTGAACCATTAATTAACAATCTCACATCTGTCATGAATTTCACTTGCCCAAACCACGTCTACGAGCATAACATAGCAATATAAGCAACACGTATAAGTAACTCCCAAGGGTTTGAATGTAAAAGGGCAATAGGTTCTACCTCATCAACTACTTCTCAACCCACATGTTAATGACATCCTAACCATGCAATGTTTGAGGATTGGAACTAATGCATAAAAACTGGGTGATAAAGGGATATGATCAAAGCGTGAACTTGCCTGTAATGTTGATGAAGATGATTCGCACTCATAACTCTTGATAGTTCTACTCGTCACACTCCATTCAATTTATCGTGAGCAAGCAATAGTAACCACACATAAGCAATCACTCAGAAGATCGGGAAGAATGAAGAAGACAGTTCGGAAAACATCAAAACCAAGCAAATAACTCTTGCAACATAAAACAATTTCTAACAGTACCAAAATTATGTGAATTTGGCCTTATCAGAAAGTTTAGGTCAAGAGCTTCGATTTGCAAAAAGAATCAACGGAATTGGAGTTATAAAACTCAAGTTATGATCAAAAGAAGTTTGAATATAAATCTGAACAAAATTTGAAAATTGAAAATTTTAAAAAGTTGATGTGACAGGTTCACGGGATAGGTAAAAACAAGACGAAGCTATAGGCGTTGGTTTCATCTAATTTGGATGAACGAGTAAAAAGTTATGGCTATTTGAAAAACCAGGGCCAAGCTAATTGATAATCTAATTATTTTATCGTATTAGTCTAGAAATAATAAACTATGGAAGTATAAAGAAAGATACCTTTATAAGGCGGAGAAAAGATGACTTTGGAGAAAGGAGACAAATTCCAAAAGTCGCGCCGGAGAGGAGAAAAATATTTTTATCTAGTCAAACCAAAATATTGATTTAACCCGAATCGGATGATTTTTGGAGGCTCTGGGTCTATATTTATAGGTGGAAAAGAGGTTTAAGGGTCAAAGATTAAACAATGTGGGACTAAACGTAGATGAAAATATACGAAATAGAGATGGAGGTGCGCCATTTGTAACACCCCGGATGTAATTTTCCCAATTTGTACTCCAACTCTTGCCGTTTCCGGCGTTAAGTTATATTTATTTCTCGGGTTCGGGTTTGTCTCCGTGTGTGTTTCTGTTTTTCATGCATCTCATATCATGTCATCATGTGCATTGCATTTGCATACGTGTTCATCTCATGCATTCGAGCATTTTCCCCGTTGTCCGTTTTGCATTCCGGCGCTTCATTCTCCTCCGGTGGTCATTTCTAGCTTTCTTTCATGTGTGGGGATTAAACATTTCTGGATTGGACCGAGACTTGCCAAGCGGCCTTGGTTTATCACCGGTAGACCGCCTGTCAAGTTTCGTATCATTTGGACTTCGTTTGATACTCCAACGGTTAACCGAGGGACCGATAAGGCCTTGTGTGTGTTGCAGCCCAACACCCCTCCAATTTGGCCCAAAACCCACCAAACTCTGCTCCATGTCCTAGAGCGTTCGATCACGATAGCGTGGCCGAAAACCGCACCTCATTTGGACTCTCCTAGCTCCACTTATGCCCATAAATAGCCCCCCCCCCCCCGTTTTCGGATCTCGGATCTCTCCCCGTCCTAACCTAAAAAACAGATCCGCGCCGACGGACTTGTCCGGAGCCTAGCCGGACACGTCCGCCGCGGCGCCGCAGCCACCCGCGTCGCGACGCGTGGCACCGGCCACACCCGCCGCCGCTGAGCCCGCCTGGCCCGCGCCCGGCCCCCGTGCGCCGCCACCGGGCCCGAGCGCCCCCGCTCCTCTCCGCCTCCAGCGCCGCCGCCCCTTCCGGCTCCGGTGGCCGGAGCAGCCGCCGCCGCCGTGCCGCCTCTCCATCCACCGGCGCGCGCCCCTGTCCGAGCCGGCCCCGTGCCGCCGCCGCCGGCCTCGGGAAGCGCGTCACAGCCGCCGCCCCGTCGTCCTCTACACTGACCGGCCGGATCCCGCGTCTCCGGCGACCTCGACCTCAACTCCGGAGAGCTTCAAGTCCAACTCCGGCGTGCATCGGTTCCCGTGCCCGATCTGGATCTCAGATCCGAAATATCTCGGTTGACTTTCGCTCCCGAACCCTAATTTTTGTGCTGACTTTGACCTGTCATATGTCCGCATCCGTAGCTCCGTTTTGGACATATAGTATATCAAAATGTTCGTCTCGACGAGTACATCATTTCATTCCATTGCATAATTTTCATTTGAGTTCATCTTGATGCCCAAAATGCTGTTAGAAGGAGGCTTCGTGAGTTAATTGTCAGATCTGCTAGTTCATCTTAGACTTTTGTCATTTTTGCCATGATTATTGTGTGCATGATATGCCTGTGAGTCCTTCATATGTTTTGTTAAGCATCTTGTCTTCTTTCCAGAGGTGCAAACCATGCATTTTTAGGATGTGTGTGGTGACTTGTGCAAGCTTGCAAAGTGAGGCACCCGGTAAATCTGTTTTCAGGGACTTAGTTGTTTTCACTAAGTCTGGGATATTTTAGTTCATGATGCCATGTGTTCAGCTTGTTTCCTAGTGATCCGTGCCTCTTTTGAGGATGATCAGTAAAGGAGTTTTGTTAATCATGTTGGGCTCTATCCATCCATGTATTTTTTTGCAATTATGGAGCACCCTAGCTTGAGTTAATCGAGCTCTACTTTTGCTTCATGGTGAATCTGGGCAGATCATCAACTCGTTTGCAATTTTGCCGATGTTATTATATTTGATCCGTGCATACTATGCCTTTGTTCTTGCCATGTCTAGCTTGTATTTTGTGCCTTATTTATGGGTGTATGCTTGCCTTGCCATGACTTGCACCGTGGTGAGTGCATCGAACTCGTTTACATGCCTTCGTGAGTTATATTTCAGCATGTCTCAGTTTTCACTAAGTCTGAAAACTGATTGTGTTTTAGCTATGTTCGTGTGCCCGTTAGTATATTTTGTGATCCCTTTTGGCCCCAGGTCACTTCAGGACTTTTGTTAAACTAGTTGAGTAGCTCCATGCCATGTTCTTACTTGTCTTAATCAGGTCATGTATCATGTTGTTTTGCTGCTCCGAAGAGGGCTTCGTGATCTGAAATTTCAGACAAGTGTTAATTTCACTAAGTCTGAGATCTGTTTTGCATTTGCGTTTTTGACATGCTTGTTTGAACCTCATAATGGACGAATTGGCCAAGGCTCAGTGCTAGTTTTTGTTAAGCATCTTGTGTGCATCCCTGCCATGTATTTTGTTGTCATGTTTGGTGGCTGTAGCATGTCCATCTCATTGCATTTAGGTGCCTACTTGCTGTAAATCGCAGACCGGTGTCATTCTTAAAACGCTTGCCATTTCCAAACCGTAACTCCGATTCCGATGATCTTTACATCGTTTTCAAGCGATCTCATCTCATCTTTCCAGTGGCACCCTTGGAATTCCAAGTTGAGGCCAGGTTCATGCATTTCCTGTCATATCTTGCATTTTGCATCCCGCATCGCATACCGCATAGCATATCATCATTTCATCATAACGCTTGATCCTTGCACGTGGTTGATTGTGTCCTTGTTGCTTGTTTGTCTTGTTTGGGTAGAGCCGTGAGACGAGTTCGCTACGGAGGAGCCCGTTGAGTTTTCTTGTGAGGATCCAGTCAACTCTGACAACTGTGCAGGCAAGATGATCATACCCTCGAAATCACTACTATCTTTGCTATGCTAGTTTGCTCGCTCTTTTGCTTTGCCAATGCTACGATGCCTACCTTTTGCTTGTCAGCCTCCCAATTGCCATGTTGAACCTCTAACCCACCATGTCCTAGCAAACCGTTGATTGGCTATGTTACCGCTTTGCTCAGCCCCTTCTTATAGCGTTGCTAGTTGCAGGTGAAGATTGGAGCCGTTCCTTGTTGGAACATTTATTTACTTGTTGGGATATCATTATATTGCTATGTTATATTAATGCATCTATATACTTGGTAAAGGGTGGAAGGCTCGGCCTCTCGCCTAGTGTTTTGTTCCACTCTTGCCGCCCTAGTTTCCGTCATATCGGTGTTATGTTCCCGGATTTTGCGTCCCTCACGCGGTTGGGCTATAATGGGAACCCCTTGATAGTTCGCCTTGATTAAAGCTTTTCCAGCAATGCCCAACATTGGTTTTACCATTTGCCACCTAGCCTCTTTTTCCCTTGGGTTTCCGGAGCCCGAGGGTCATCTTTATTTTAGCCCCCCACGGGCCAGTGCTCCTCTGAGTGTTGGTCCGACTGAGTAGACTGCGGGGCCACCTCGGGGCAACTTGAGGGCTGGTTTTACTCATAGGATGTCTCATCTGATTGTGCCCTGAGAACGAGATATGTGCAGCTCCTATCGGGATTTGTCGGCACATTCGGGCGGTGTTGCTGGACTTGTTTTAACCTGTCGAATCGTCTTGTTGTACCGGATACCGAGTCTGATCGGTGTGTCTTGGGTGGAGGTCTATTCCTTCGTTGACCGTGAGAGCTTGTCATGGGCTAAGTTGGGACTCCCCTGCAGGGATTGAACTTTCGAAAGCCGTGCCCGCGGTTATGGGCAGATGGGAATTTGTTAATGTCCAGTTGTAGATAACTTGAACTAAACTTAATTATAATGAATCAACTGTGTGTGTTACCGTGATGGCCCCTTCTCGGCAGAGTCCGGGAAGTGGACACCGTGTTGGAGTTATGCTTGCGCAGGCTGTTCCTCTAGATTCTCGCTCGCGCTTTGCCTCCTCTTCTCGCTCTCTTTTGCGTATAAGTTAGCCACCGCATATGCTAGTCGCTTACTGCAGCTCCACATATACTTGCCTTATCCTTCCTATAAGCTTAAATAGTTTTGATCGCGAGGGTGCGAGATTGCCGAGTCCCTGTGGCTCACAGATACTATAACTCCAGATGCAGGTCAAGGTGATTCTGCTCCAGGTGACGATTACGAGCTCAAGTGGGAGTTCGACGAGGACTCTCAGCGTTACTACGTGTCTTTTCCTGATGATCAGTAGTGGTGCCTAGTTGGGGTTCGATTCAGGGCCTTGTCGCATGTTGGGTTCTTTTCTATTTTGGCGCCGTAGTCGGGCCATGAGTGTTTGTCTGATGGATGTTATTTATGTACTCTGATGTGACGTGGCGAGTGTAAGCCAACTATGTATCTCCCCTTTTATTATATATATTACATGGGATGTTGTGATGATTTCCTAACTTGCGACATTGCTTTCAATGCGGTTATGTCTCTAAGTCGTGCCTCGACACGTGGGAGCTATAGCCGCATCGAGGGCGTGACAAAGGAACGAGCTAAGCTTGATGAGTGGTTCCGATCCCGCGCCATAGATCATCTCGAGAAGCTAAGTTATAATGATGGGCATCTGCGCTTGCTGCCAACGCCCGTGCTCCGCTTCGCGCCCACGCTGCGCCTCGCCAAGTTCATGAACTGCCATTCCCCCCCTTAATGACGCGCACGCTCTTTTTCGACCATGACTGAAGCACCTCGAGCTCATCGCCGTCCGCATCCCAAAGGATGACATGGAGCGCCTGCTCCGCAGCTGTATTGCACTCGAGTTCCTTCGTCTTCAGGCGATGAATTGGTCGAGTACCTTGTACATCACCTCCAGGACTCTCCGGACTATTTATGTGTGTTGCAGGTGCTGCAATGAGAGATCACAAAAGGTGGACCATAATATGGTCATCCAGGACACACCTTTACTTGAGAGATTAGTTGTAGTTGATCAACAAGGTCCAACAAGAATCAATGTCATTTATGCGCCCAAATTGAAAGTGGTGGGCTACTCATCTGTAAAATACTACAACTTTCAGGTACAACAATCGCCTTATATACCTCTCCTTCTTGATATCAACATTATTTCTAGTTTTGAAGATGTATGTTCGTCTGTCATCCAGTGAAGCTTCACCCAGACTCTTGGCACAGTGAAGGTCTTGGCACTAGAATCTGTCGTCCCCAACCTGGACCAAGTTTTCAGTTGCCTGAGATGCTTTCCGTGCCTGAAGAAGCTATATATCGAGGTGATGTTCCTTTCCTGTTAAATTTTAACCATAAGGTTACAATCGTCCATAAGCATTTCTCCTTTGGATTCATCTATACTAGTTTTCGTATGGAATTTTCATCCAATCCAACCTCTTGTGAAGAAGGCTACATATTTCTAGATTGTAATCAAATGCCCACGTTGGTGCATTTTACAAATCCTGCAAACCAAATGGGCGTGTAGTAGTGTTCAAAACTACATGTAGGCACTAACACGTTCTCTCCTTTTGCAGTGCATATTAGGCCCGGTGGAAGATGTTTATAATGACAATCACATCGAATGCCTAGATCTGCATCTCTCAAATATTACTTTGAACTCCTACCGAGGGACCCCACCGGAGATTACACTCGCTAGGTTCTTTCTTGCCAGAGCAAAGGTGCTGAGGGTACTAAGGTTGAACATGCATTTAATTAGGAAAGATCAATGGTATGATTATCAGAGCCGACAGGTACCGTGAAATGGAAGTGCCTCGAAGAATGCCAAACTTCGCATTGGAAGAGCATATGGCAAAGCAATTGGAAATTATTGTGTCAAACCCATACATGACTTATCAGCGGCTGATCCCTTTTCAGAAATGACGCAACTTGCAATGTTTGAATTTGGGTGATGTAATCTTTGAATTTGAACCTTGCAATATTTATGGTATTTGTTATATTGAACCATTTCTGTTCTCTTGTCTCAACGCAAACACTTCATCCGGGTGAACCGCATGTCGTACATCGCACACACCTTGATCTGGCTGACCATTTCTTTTGTGTTGCCTAATCACAAACAGTTCATCCGAGTGAACTGTATGCTGTACATCACACACACCTTGATCTGGCTGACCGTTTCTTTTGTGTTGCCTAATAACAAACAGTTCATCCGACTGAATAGTATGTTGTACATCATACACACCTTCATCTGGCTGCCCATTTCTTTTGTTCCTCCTCATCGAAAATGGTTAATTGAACTAAACCGTATGCCCTGAATCGCGCACGCAACTAAAATCTGAACCATGTTTGATGCATCCGTCATCGCAAACGTTTGCACCTCTTTTGACGGGTTTTTTCACCACCGTTTACGATTATTGCATCACACACAGTTTCGTCGAAGGGTCTCTGATCATAGTGTCACGTTAGCAGCATCCTGCAGTAGTGAATATCCCTTAGTTTCCTTATGGACCCTGCTGCCACAGGATGGTAGGACAAAATATGTCATGCAAGTTGTTTTCCATAAGCATGTATGACTATTTACGGAATACATGCCTACATTATATTTATGAACTGTAGCTAGTTCTGTGTCGCCCTAGGTTATGACTATTATATGATGAATATCATCCAACGAATGCACCGGTCCAATGCATACGAGTTTTCCACATATTTTTCTTGCTAAGTTACTATTGCTATTGCTATTGCTATTGTTACAACTGCTACAAAATCATTACTGCTGTTACCGTTACCACTATTATTGTTACCTCTACTATCAAACTATCATATTACTGTGGTACTTATCACTTTGCTGCAGATATTTAATCTCCAGGTGTGGTTGAATTGACAAATCAACTGCTAATACTTACAAATATTCTTTGGCCCCCACTGGCGCGCGTCGGTACTAAACAAACGGTTTTTAACCCCTTTCCGCGACGGCATTTGGAACCGTCGCCAAGTGAGTGTGTGCGCTAGCGTGTTCTTCGCACACGACCCAGAAATCATTGGGGATAGGCCCTCCTGGAACCCAGGCTGGGGCCGTGTGCGATCGGGCAAGGCATCGAAACCCAATCATTTCCGTAGGTATGTACATCCCACACGATAATCTGAGAAAATCATTTCTGTAGGTATGTACATCCCACACAGTGAATCCCAGAAAAACATTTCCGTTCGTATGTATATCACACACAGTCAATCCAAGGAATACGTTTCTGTTCTTATGTACATCCCACACAGTCAATCCAGGGAACATGTTTCCGTTCGGACATACATTCCACACAGTTTTATGTGTAGGCTCGTGTGTGAAAGGTGTAACTATCATACACGGTTTGCCATAACTGTTTGCATTTATCAACTATATCATACACGATTTGATGAAGAAAACCGTGTGACATTGGGCAATCCATCACAAGTGCTTTTTCTGCTAGAACCATTTGCAAAGGTCCATGACACATTTAGCAGGTTTATTAGTTTACAATTAATAATTCCAGTATTACTCAAATTCACATTTCATATCGAACATCTGTTTGCCAATTTCATAGCAGGCACATAAATATATCATAACATCACAGTACGGTAGCTACATGAAAACAACACAGTACAACATATAGCTAGTTCAACTTCATAAGAACAATATATTCATTTCCCTAATCGAGATCATCCAGGCTCGTCTTATCCACCTCTGCTTTTAGTTCAGTAAGAACCCGTCTTGCATGGGCCAACTGGTAAAGTGCCTCCTCCTTCGCCAACACCATCTTAGCAAAGTCTGATTTAAAAAAATCTGAGCTCATTCTCCACCTTCAACTTTTTATCCCGCATCTTGAAATATGCTTCAGCGTTGACAACACTTTCTCTAAGCCTACGTGTGTTCTCTTCCTCATACATGCTCCAGAGCTTCGCTAGGCACATCTTCAAAGATTGTGGCCAGTCTTGATCAACCCACTCCAAGTAAGAACACTTCCATTCATCCTATAATATTTAAAACTAGATGAGTAACAATTGTAGGGGAAATGGGTTTATAACAACATAGAAAATCACCAGTGCTTATTTTGAAAAACTGAAGAAACATGTTAATTATGACATATCTTCTCAAAATGATCAATGTGTAAATGAAATAATTGGTACTGAGACAACAACCAAATTCTGGAACACCAGAAGATATAATTAACTACAACGACGCTACAAGTTCTTACTCATGTACAATAAATAACAAAATGAACATTTTATGAGGAAAGTAAATATAACTGCAACAACATAGCGACAGTGTTTGGATGACAACAAATTGATACTAACAGGTGTGTACATGCGCAAATTTAGTAACATAGAACTAATAGCACTAAGGCCATCCACTATGTATGCCAAAACTGGGGTAAAGACAACTGTTGCTACATCTCGCAATGGTGCCTTGCACTGGCGAGCCGATGCAGTGGAAAAAAAATCAGGGACCTAGACTCCGGAGCATGTAGTTGCTCCGATGCCCAGTTCCTTCGTGCCATAATGATTTAGTATTTTTACTGCTTGGCTGTTCGGATGTGTGGACCAAAGTTGGCTGCACAAACTGCTGAAGCGGTGCCAAATAATTTTCTAATGGCACCACTGATGAGATGGCAACAATTTAAGATACTAGGTACAAACTGTGACACTGGCTTCGGATGCATTTGGTTGAAGGTGTGGTATGAATGGGTTGGGACCGTGACAGTGTCAGAATCACATCTAACAAATGATTTGTAACAACGAAAGAGGGTCTAACCTTCTCTGCACATGCCAAAAACTTCCTCCCACAGTCCACAGAATCAAACGCAACTAACTTCACGCATGGAGATTGATGGTGACAACGAGAAGATAGATCTTCAGCCACCCCACTCCATTCGTTACCACTAATGGTCTTGGGAGCTACAAGAGGAAGAAATGGCTCAAATCGACCGCCGAGTAAAAATCCTTCATTCCAAGTCATAGCCCGAGAGAGAGAAGAGAGGCATACCCGGGTGGTGAAGGAGTAGTCGCCGGAGGAGGAACCATTGGAGATGTCTTTGAAGAAGACCATGGCGACCCCGGTAGTAGGATGCGAGACGGCGAGAGCGAGGAAGTGGCAATAGCTTAGCAAGGAAGGAGGGAAGGAGGAAACAGGGGAAATGTGACTTGTGGTCAGGGAGAAAAGGGGGGGGGGAAGGGGGGCAGGGGTAGATATTTTGGCGGTAGGCCAAAATTTTGGAAACGTGGAGGGAAACTTTGCGCGCGGTGCCGCCGGACCATTCACTGTGAACGATTGTGTGCATCGCAAATGATTCTTCTGCTTTACGCGCATGGGATGAGTTTGATAATTCAAATTTTGGTGGAAATTTCCCCGGGTACGTCATTGTATAATTTAACATCACCTGCTAATTTGGGCACACAAAGGAGCGTACAGCTGACAGACCACACTTACTGAATCGAGCAATTTTAGTAATTAAACAGAGCTAGTTGGCCTAAACATTGGTCTAACAAAAGACCAGCATTAAAAACAAAGCCTAAGTATGCATAATTTTAACAAAAAATCCGCCGTCGCGCCGCCCTATGCATCCCCGGTGTGAGATGAGACATCGATGACTTGTCCTGGCGACATGCCGCCGTTGGTGGACTCCGCGTCCCCCCTGCTAAAGTCAACCGTGTCCTCGTCCTCATCCTCGGCACCGCCCTCAAGGTTGTAGTACTCGTAGTAGTGGCTACGCCAGAGCTCGTGTTGGTACTCCACCACTGATTCCTCGACGGATAGACTCTTCTCTACCTCGACTTCGGCCACGCGCAACTCCTCCTCCCGGCGCTCCTCGATCTCCGCCGCCTCCTGCATCTCCAGCTCCCGCTCGGTGACCTCATGAGGAAGCAGGTGCTCCATGGTCACCGCCGCCTTTTCAGACGTGGGTTGCATGCTGGAGTCCGAGGTGGCCTGGAATATCTGGGCGTGTGCATCCTCGATCTTGGTGTGGATGGCCTCGACCCGGGCCAGGGCGACATCAGCGGCACGGACGGCAGCTTGAGCACTCTCGGCGTTTGCAGCCGCCGTCACAGCAGCAGCTGCGACCATCTCGTCTGCTGCAACTGCCCTGCCGGCTGCAGCAGACGCCCTCTTGGCGGAAGCGGCTGCGCTCAATGCAGATGCGGCGGCACTCGCGGCGTAGGCGGCCACGCTCTCGGCGCAGGCGGCGGCGCTCGGGGGGGACTCAGCCATCGTACGGGCCTTCACGAAGCGTTTCCAAGGCGTCATATTTGCAAGAAGGGGGTGCGGGAATGGGGGTCGGCATTCGTGGATTCAGGGGTTGCCGACACTGGAGCAGACGAGCCGGCGAAGCTTAGGGAGGGAGACTTAAATAGACCCAGACATTTTCATCGCAAACGGTTCCTCGAAAACAACTGTGCGCGATATTGTAGACATTTTTTATTAGTTGTGAAAGACGAATTTGGAGTACAGTGGCAATGGATGGTGTTTTAAATGTCCAAGAAATTTTGTAGTACTAATACAACTGTCATGTCAAATTGTGGAAAATTTCAGGGGTCATTTGACCTTTTAAGACATTTAAGTGATTTTCCAGCCATTTAATGACCGTAATTGAAATTTGAACTACATGTACATGCAACAGCTAACCATAAAGGTTTGAAAACTCATATTTTGTGTACTTGTGTGCGATTTAATTCCATGTACAGTAAATTGGAAGAAATTTTCAAACATATTGGTCTCAAGGCTATGGCACAATTAAGCATGGAGTGACATGGCATTTTAATTCGAAAAAATTAAAAAAGTATCAAAAACACATGAAACCTTGGTTGATGTAATTTCATGCCACCAAGATGATGTGGAAAAAAATTGGGCATGTCCGACGAAAGTTTGGACACACACCCCTCACAAACCGGAGCAACTCACTAGAAGGCTCGTGGTTCCGAGAGGGAACAATGCAAGTTTGATGACGAACGGGAGGTAGCTTCCTCTTACGGCCTTCAATTTTTTTTCTATGTTTAACGTGCACTACTACAACTATAATGTGAAATTTTGGAAAATTCTAGGGGTCATTTGACATTTTAAAGACATTTAAGTGATTTTCTAGCCATTTAATTCAAATTTGAACTACATCTACATGCAACGCCTAACCCTAACAGTTGAACAAATCATATTTGTGTACTTGTGTGCGAGTTAGATCCATGTGCAGTAAATTAGAAGGAATTTTCAAACATATTTGTCTCACGACATGGACATATGCATATGTATGCATGGAGTGACATGGTACTTTAATTCCAAAAAAATAAATAATATCAGAAACACATGAAACCTTGGTTGATGTAATGTCATGCCACCAAGATGATGTGGTAAACAAAATTTGCATGTTTGACAAAAGTTTGGACACACACCCCTCACAAACAGGAGCAACTCACTAGAAGGCTCGTGGTTCCGAGAGGGAACAAAGCATGTTTGATGACGAACGGGAGATAGCTTCCTCTTACAGTCTTCAAATTTTTTTCTACGTCTAACGTGCATTACTACAACTATAATGTGAAATTTTTGAAAATTCTAGGGGTCATTTGACCTTTTAAAAAATTTAATTGATTTTCTAGCCATTTAATGACCGTAATTCAAATTGGAACTACATCTACATGCAACGCCTAACCAAAACGGTTTGAAAAATCATATTTGTGTACTTGTGTGCAAGCTAATTCCATCTGCAGTAAATTAGAAGGAATTTTCAAACATATTGGTCTCACGACATGAACACATGCATACGTATGCATGGAGTGACATGGCATTTTAATTCCAAAAAAATAAAAAAAATGATCAGAAAAACATGAAACCTTGGTTGATTTAATGTCATGCCACCTGTTTGACGAAAGTTTGGACACACACCCCTCACAAATCAGAGCAACTCACTAGAAGGTTCGTGGTTCCGAGAGGGAATAATGCATGTTTGATGACGAACGGGAAATAGCTTCCTCTTACGGCCTTCAATTTTTTTTACGTCTAACGTAAACTAATACAACTGTCATGTGAAATTTTTGAAAATTTCAGGGGTCATTTGACCATTTAAAGACATTTAAGTGATGTTCTAACCATTTAATGACCATAATTCAAATTTGAACTACATCTACATGCAACGCCCAACCATAACGGTTTGAAAAATCATATTTTTGTGTACTTGTGTGCGAGTTAATTCCATGTGCAGTAAATTAGAAGGAATTTTCAAACATATTGGTCTCAAGGCATGGGCACACATGCATGGAGTAGCATGGCATTTTAATTCCAATAAATTAAAAAATGATCAGAAAAATATAAAACCTTGCTTGATTTAATGTCATGCCACCAAGATGATGTGATGAAAAAATGGGAAACGTTTCCACCCGGTGCACCGGTCGAAATGTTGGGCCAGACGCACGCATGCGTTAGACATGGTGGGGTCAGGTAGTGCGTTTTCTTCTCCCGATCCCCTTATCTCTTCCAGCTTTCACACCCAGCACGCAGAGTGTTCGCTCTCCTCCACTCATTCCCCTTCCTTCCTCCATCTTCTTTTTCCCTTCCTCCTTTTCACGCCAGAGCACAAGTCAAGGGCATTGCCTCTTTTTTTCGCTGCTAGCCAAGACTGTCCTGAGCTGCTACCAGCAAAATAGAGGAGTGGCGGCACTGCAGATTTGGAGCAGGAAGAGCGGTGCTATGGAGACAACTCTTTGATGCAGGAAGGGGAGAAGAGTTGCATGGTTCTGCAACCGGTGGAGCTGGAAGCTCAACTGGCAAGTACGCGACCACGCCGGCGACTCCTCGATGTTGTAACTGGCGGTGTTGAAAGCTTCTACCAGTGTGCAAAAAAGCTACGACCGGCAACGACAAAAGCTGCAATCGGGCGGCCATTGAGGGAGTCCTGGACTAAGGGGTCCTCGGGCGTCCGGCCTGATGGACATGGGCCGGACGGATGGGCTATGGAGATACAAGACCAAAGACTCTCACCCGTGTCCGGATGGGACTCTCCTTGGCGTGGATGGCAAGTTTGGTGTTCAGATATGAAGATTCTTTCTCTGTAACCGACATTGTATAACTCTAGTCCCCTCCGGTGTCTATATAAACTGGAGGTTCGAAAATTTCACGTGAATTATGGTCATTAAATGGTTAGAAAATCACATAAATGGTTATTAAATGGTTAGACGCACGATATTTACCCAGGTTTGGGCCCTCTCTATGGATAAACATCATGCGTCTAAGGTTGATGGTAACAGGAGACAGGGGACATCAACCTTAGACGCACATCACTTAAATGGTTATTAAATGGTTAGAAAATCATTTAATGACCATAATTCATGCTTAGACGCATGATGTTTATCCATAGAGAGGGCCCAAACCTGGGTAAACATCGTGTCCCCTGTCTCCTGTTACCATCAACCTTAGACGCACAGTTCGGGACCCCCTACCCGAGATCCGCCGGTTTTGACACCGACATTGGTGCTTTCATTGAGAGTTCCGCCGTGCCGTCATCAGAAGGTTCGATGGCTTCATCCATCATCTACAACAACGCTGCCTAGGAGGATGTCTCTCTTCCTGGCCAGATCTTTATATTCGGCGGCTTTGCACTACGGGCCAACTCGCTTGGCCATTTAGAGCAGATTGACGGCTACGCCCCTGGCCGTCAGGTCAGGTTTGGAAGCTTGAACTACGTCGCTGATATTCACGTGGACTTGATCTTCGACGAATTTGAGGCCATGGCAGCCGCTCCCTGCCACCGCGATGAACATGACCTAAATCTGTCATCGGACCATACCCAGGAGATCGCGCCTGCAAGCGCTCTGGACCTAGAGCCGGAGGAGCTTGCGCCATCCAAAGACGGGAAGCTTAACCCCGCCACGGAAGCCGCAGACTCAGTGGCGTTGGAGCCGCACGCATATCCAACCTCGAGCGAGGTCTGTGTCACTGGACCCCTGGATTCATCTTCGGCCACCGATTCTAAACTACGTGCACCCGCGCCCGTCAAGCCTTACCAGGCGCCGATCGTCGAATTCAGTTCTGCGGACATCTTCCGGCACTCACCTTTAGGTGATGTGCTGAACTCATTAAAAACCCTCTCTTTAGAAGGGGACTCACAGCCGAATTATATCCGACTTGAACTAGGGGCTGATGACAGGGAATTTCGCTTCCCACCCCCTCCACTTAATAGCCATTGTGGAAGATCTAACCAAAATACTTGACTACAACTCTGAAGACATCGATGGTATGGACGACGATGCCGAAGAGGAGCAGGCCCAAAACCCGCCATTTACCGGGTGCAGGAAGGCCACCTCCTCTTACGACGTATACATGGTGGACACACCCAAAGAAGTTAACGGCGCTGACAAAGAAGACCCAGTGGAAGATAAACCCCGTGAGACACAGCCAAAGCGCCAACGACAACGACGCCACTCTAAGTCACGTCATGAAAAAGACAACAATACTGGCACAGGAGAAAACAATACTCTAGACGATGCCGGAGACAATGAAGACCTCGTTGAGCCAACTTCCGAACAGGACAAACGGGAAGATGGGCGGGTCAGCCCTAATGAACAGGCCGTGCACTAAGATTTGGAGGACAGTAATTATCTCCCACTCTCCGAGGATGAGGTGAGCCTCGGCGACGAGGATTTTATCATGCCTGAGGAACCTCTCAAGCAGGAGCACTTTAAGCGCCAGCTAATAGCCACTGCAAGGAGCGTGAAAAATAAGAAACAACAGCTTCAAGTTGATCAAGATCTGCTCAAGGATAGATGGACTAACGTCCTGGCAGCCGAGGAATACGGCCTCGACCGACCACCCAAAAGTTACTCGAAGCGCAAATTACTACCTCAATTCGATGACGAGGCATTGGAGCCCGTACCATCAGCGCACAATGCGGCTGACCGACCACCACGTGGTCGGGACAAAGCGGTAACCCAAGCCGAACACCAGCCCGTACTACCTCACGGTAAAGGCAGGGATAAAACAGCTCGGGCATATACATATGACCTTCGGCAGGACCTGGACAGTAGAGCAGGACATACCAGTTCGATCTACTAATCACGGGGGCGTGCCCCGACATGCGACGACGGCTATCTATTCGGACGTGACAAACTTAATCATGCCCGGGCTGAATACCGCAGACGGACTCCATCCGAGCTACGTCGCGATATGGCCCCATATAGAGGCGCCGCACATCCTCTTTGCTTCACTGATGAAGTAATGGGGCATGAATTCCCTGAAGGGTTTAAACCCGTGAACATCGAATCATACGATGGAACAACAGATCCCGCGGTATGGATTGAAGATTTTCTTCTCCATATTCATATGGCCCGCGGTGATGACCTTCATGCCATCAAATACCTCCCGCTAAAACTCAAAGGGCCATCTCGGCACTGGTTAAACAGTCTACCGGAAAACTCTATTGGCAGCTGGGAGGACTTGGAAGACGCCTTCCGCGACAACTTCCAAGGTACATACGTACGACCTCCGGATGCGGATGACTTAAGTCAGATAGTTCAACAGCCCGGAGAGTCAGCCAGGAAATTCTGGACCAGGTTCCTAACTAAAAAGAACCAAATCGTCGCCTATCCAGATGCCGATGCCCTAGCGGCCTTTAAACATAGCATCTGCGATGAATGGCTCGCCCGTCACCTCGGCCAAGAAAAGCCGAAGTCCATGACAGCCCTCACGGCACTCATGACCCATTTTTGCGCGGGCGAGGATAGTTTGCTAGCCCGTAGCAAAAACACTGCAAGCAAGGCTGGTACCTTTGAGACCAAGAACAGAAACGGCTAGCCCCGACGCAACAGGCACAAGCGTTGAAGTAACGGTGACAATATCGACGACACGAAGGTCAACGCCGAATTTAGTGGCTCCAAGTCCAGCCAGCGGAAGAAGCCATATAAAAGAAACAATCAGGGCCCATCCAGCTTGGACCGCATACTCGATCGTCCATGCCAGATCCATGGCACCCCAGACAAACCAGCCAATCATACCAACAGAGACTGTTGGGTTTTTAAACAGGCCGGGAAATTAAATGCCGAGAACAAGGAGAAGGGGTCGCAAAGAGAGGACGATGACGACGAGTCCCGTCCGCCGAACACAGGGGGACAGAAGAAGTCCCCCCCCCAAGTTAAAATAGTGAACATGATATAGGCTACCCATATCCCCAGGAGGTAGCGCAACTGTGCGCTCAGGGACATCTACGCGATGGAGCTAGTCGCCCTAAAGTTCAACCCATGGTCTTCCTGCCCGATCTGCTTTGATCGCAGGGACCATCCGACCAGTATCCGTCATGACCGTTCATGCGAACTAGTCCTTGACCCAATCATTGATGGATTCCATCTCACGCGAGTCCTCATGGATGGTGGCAGCAACCTGAACCTGCTCTATTAGGATACAGTGCACAAAATGGGTATTAATCCCTCAAGGATCAGGCCCACAAAGACTACCTTTAAAGGAGTCATACCAAGTGTAGAGGCCCGCTGTACGGGCTCAATCACACTAGAGGTTGTCTTCGGATCCCCGGACAACTTCCGAAGCGAAGAGTTGATCTTCGATATCGTCCCCTTCCGCAGTGGCTATCACGCACTGCTCGGACGAACCACATTTGCTCGATTCAACGCGGTGCCACACTATGCTTAGCTCAAGCTCAAGATGCCCAGACCACGCGGTGTCATAATAGTCAATGGAAACACGGAACGCTCCCTCTGTATCGAGGAGCACACCACTGCTTTAGTAGCAGAAGTACAGAGCGGCCTCTTCAAGCAGAACCTCAATTTGGCGGCCGAGCTCCCGGACACCGTCAAACAAGTCCAGAATACTCCACAGCAGGACAGCCTAGCTCGTCAAGAGCTCGACTAGCAATTCGGCCTCCGTCCTAGCCCCTACCAAGTGGCGGCGTTTGTACCGCACGTACATAACTACGCACTCAAAATAGCATGGGCATAGACGGAGGCATAACTAGAGTGTGATCCATAATATGGCTTGACCTCCCCTGGACACACATACTTTCAATTTTTCTTCCTTTTTTTCTTATCCTCTTCAGGTTTCTTTTCCATAGGCCTTCCCTGATGCCTGATCACATGTCCTTTCAAAAGGGTAGATACACCAAGATGGCAAAAAGCACCGACGTATAAGGGAATTTTCAGGTGGTCTCTTTTAAGGATCACTCTACCTGTTTTCAGGACCCACACGCAGCTCTCCCTTGGTTGTGGCATATTAAATAGCCCTGTTGCTTATTGCACTACGTGTACAAATACGCTTTGACGTATTAACCAAACTATAATGGAAATAGTTTGCAGCCCAACTTTTGCGACACTAGTTTGCTCTTGTGATAATCTTATCAAATCGCACCCGTACACTTCAGTACGCTTTCATCCTCCAGGGGCTTCTTCCGCCCCATAATGCGGCAACAAAGTCCGAACACTTTTTACAGTATGGTTCGGCGCACCGAATTTAGCATTATATGCATTGGCTCCGAATCATGTCTTTGGTCAATAGTTGGGTTGCCCGGCTCCTGTGCTTACTACCTTATGTTCCGCTATATTGGCTACGGTAGTAAAGGGAGAACTACTACGATTGTGTCCTGGTTTATCCAGATGAATACCTCAGTAGAGAAAGCCGAAAACTGACTGTCATGATGCGGCGTGAGCCGGTCAGCTCTTCGGAGGTGTTCAAATCTTTAGCGATTTTTCCGCATTACGCGATGAATCGGTTCTTATCCGATCAGGTGTTTACAGCACCCTAGTTCGGATACTAGGGGCTGCGCCTAAATTTTTATTGTCAAACTCCTATGGCTAAGTGAGGGTGGTAAAGCCACATAGTCCGATTGCCTGGTTCATTACGCTAAACACCTCCTTGAAGGACCAAATTAGTGGATAATGAGTGTTTAGATTCATCCCGAACACCCCCGTACTACCTACGTGGGAGCTGAAGCCGACGACTGGCCAACTCTCAGACTTGATAAAACGGCCGCACAGGAGGTAAAACTTTAAATAATAAACAGCAAAGCATTATATTAAAAATCAGTATTGTTTTCATCATACAGGACGGGATACCATGAATGTATCCATTAAAAAATAATGACCTTAGTACATATCTCCACTATAATGAGGGATCCCTTCAGAACATCTTCAGAATACCGCTCGGGCATGCGGTGCTCCTTGCCCATGGGCTGTCATTCGGTCGCAAGATTGACGGCGTCCATCTTCGCCCATTGTATCTTGACACAGCCGAAGGCCATCCGTGCACCTTCTATGCAGACCGACCGCTTGATGGCGTCAAGCCGAGGGCAGTCATTGACCAACCGCTTCACGAGTCTGAAGTAGCTGTCGGGTATAGCTTCTGCAGGCCACAGCCGGATTATTAAATCCTTCATGGCTAGTTCGTCTACCCTATGCAGCTCGACCAACTGTTTTAGCTGGTCGCTAAAGGGCACCGGATGTTCTGGCGCAAGGTATTGCGACCAGAACAACTTCTCCATTGAGCTCCCCTCTTCGGCTCGGAAGAATTCCACAGCGTCAGAAACACTGCGCAGCAAATCCGCAAATGCCCTTGGAGAACTCCAAATCCGGGTCAATAAGAGATACCTCTCCCTCACATACTTGCTTTGCATAATAAAAGCCTTACCCGCCGTGATCTTCTTGGCCTCTTGGATCTCCCGGAGGGCGCCTTGGGCTTCGGCCCAGGCCTCTTGTGCGCTTTGGCGGGCCTTACTGAGTTCGGACTCTTGGTCCGCATTCTGGCGCTCCAAGGACTCATATTTCTTCACGGCGCCCTGGAGCTCCTGCTAGACCTCACCAACCCTGGCCTCATGCTTTTCTTGGGCGCCTTTTTTCCTTTACCGCTCTCTCCTCGGCCTCGGCCAGCGCCTTCTTGAGGGCCTCCACCTCAGTCGCCGCCCCTACGAAAATATCACGGCACTGTGGTCAGCGCAAAAACATTCATACTTTCCGGATATGCATAAAATGATTGAATACCTTGATTGTCCTCCAACTTCTTTTGCGCATGACCGAGCTCTTCCTCGGTCTGCTCCAGCCTCTGCTTCAGTCCGGAGACTTCGGCAGCATGAGAAGTCGCGGCCAATAGCGATGCTTCACATAGGCATATATGGTTAGTCTCCTGCGAAAAACTATTTGATCCTCTGTTCGGCTCTTCTTTCCGAATCCTGGACAGAGTCTCAGGGGCTACTGTCCACACTATGACTTTCTTTTTTACATAATTGTATTGCTTACCTCAAAGCCTGTTGGAAGGCTTATGCAGGCTTCGGCCAGTCCGCTCTTTGCCGACTGAATCTTCTCAATCACTGCACCCATGAGGGTATGGTGTTCCTCAATGATGGAAGCGCTTCGCGGCGCTTCCAGTAGAGTATCCGGTGCCTCTGGTTGTACAGAGATTACTGGCGGAATGGGCACACCTCCTTCCAATGAGGGAGGCTGCTTGCCGGACTCCGGAGCCGTATAGGTCTCCGGGACCGTATTCGGCTTGGGGCCGAATTGGACATGGCCCCCATCGCCAGTCTCCATGGGGATCTGCTCCCCCATGTGTCCGGCGGCCGAGGTATCACCCTCTGGCGCCGCCCCGACGGCCTCCTGTGTCTCCCCCTTGCCTAGGATCCTTCGGTACAACACCTCGGTGTCATCCATGGCCCCGGGAGAGGAGGCCGCCGGAAGGGACCCGCTGTCCATCACCTTCGGGTCCAGCAAGTTCCCTGAAGATGAGGATCGCCCGAGGGCGGAACGAGCCGGACTGCAAGTACATGATTCAACATGTTAAAATTATGAAGTAAATAGGCTGATATATGAATGCGTCAGGGTCTTTGAATACTCACGATTCAGCCAGGGGATTATCTCGAGGGCGTCATTCTGGGCTTCAATCGATGTCCCACGCATAGCTATCTGCGAGGGAGACCTTCCCCTTCTTGGACGCCTTCGCTTCTAGATTTGTGGAGGCCGCCCTCTTCTTCATTCCCCCTCGGGGGGGGGGTGGAGTTGCTTTCTTCTTCCTCTTCCTCCTCCTGGTCGTCTTCGGCGGTGGAGTGGGTTTCGACATCTTCGGACACCATGTCCGAAGTACCCTTGGGACGGAGGCCACCTCTGGTCCCCTTGGCCTTCTTCTTAGCCTTCTTCTCTAACTCTTTGTAGGGCGCCCGAACCAGCATCTTTGTCAGAAGCGGGATGGCTGGGTCCTCGGGTAGCGGAGCCAGACACTGAATCCACTCTGCCTTCTTCATCCAACCCTGAAAAAATAGATAGGGTAGTTCGGACATCCTCCTTGAGTAAGCAAGTAAGGGATACACCTTGAAACACGGAAAACTTACCGAACTGGCGGGATGGGCTAGGTCATGCCCATGGTCCTTGGTCGTCTTTGGCCACGTCTCGTTGGCCTTGAAGAGCACCTTCCAGATATCTTCGTGCGTAGTTCCGAAGAACCGTTGCAAGGTCTTGTGCTCGGCCGGATCGAACTCCCATAGGTGGCAAGCCCAGTTCTGGCATGGAAGGATCCGGCGAACTAGCATCACCTATCACATCGACAAGCTTGACGTTCTTGTCCATAATGCTCAAGATGCGCGTCTGGAGTGCTGTCAGCTTGTCCGACGAAGACCAATCCAGGTCCTTCTCTTGCCAGGATGTAAGCCGCAATGGGGCCCCGGAATTGAATCCGGGAGCCGCGACCCAGGTAGTGTCGCAGGGCTCTATGACGTAGAACCACAACTTCTGCAACCCCTTGACGGTCTCCACGGAGGTGCCTTTGGGCTACAGGATGTTGGACATTTTGCTCACCATGGCGCCTCTGCACTCTGCGTGTTCGCCGCCCACCACCTTCGGCTTCACATTGAAGGTCTTCAGCCACAATCCAAAGTGGGGTTGGGTGCGGAGGAAAGCCTCACACACGACGATGAATGCCGAGATGATGAGGAAGGAATTTGGGGCCAGATCATGGAAATCCAGCTCGTAGTAGAACATGAGCCCGCGGACGAAGGGGTGGAGTGGAAATCCCAGCCCGCGGACGAAGTGGGGGATGAAAACTACCCTCTCATGGGGCTTTGGGGTAGGAAGGATCTGTCCCTCGGTCGGGAGCCGATGGGCGAATTCCTTGGACAAATATCCGGCCTCCCAAAGCTGGGTGATGTCCTTCTCCGGACATGGTCAGAGTGCTTTCTTGAGGCAGAAAAGATGAGAACTCGGGCGCTGGAGCTCGAGAATGGGTAGGCAGAAAGAGAGAAGGCGTGGGTGAAAGAGGTGAATCCTTATCCCCTTATAAAGGCAATGAATATCAAGCGCCTCCCCACTCGCCATAAAACTTGCCTATTCCCCAGGGGCCGTGCAGGCGGCATGGTTGGATTACCCATACCCGTATTGATGAGAATCCCGCAATAAGGGGACACAATCTCTGCTTTGACAAGATGTGCCAATAAAGCCACGTCTCAGAATATGGAGCGGCAGGCCGAAAAACGGTTCGAAATAATAACCGAGCAGGGACGTGATATCACGTTATAAAAACTTGTCAGCAGACTGGACCCGTGAAATATTATACTCTCTGAGGTGGTGTGTGGAACTAGTTTTGCAGATCCGGACACGTTCGTTGTTCGAAGACAGTGTTAGAGTATTCGGAGGAGGAACCCGCCTTGCAGTGCCAAAGACAATCTGCACGCCGGATACCTCGTCATTGAAGCCTGGTTCAGGGGCTCCTGAGGGAGTCCTGGACTAAGGGATCCTCGGGCGTCCTGCCTGATGGACATGGGCCGGACTAATGGGCTATGGAGATACAAGACCGAAGACTCTCACCCGTGTCTGGATGGGACACCCTTGGCGTGGATGGCAAGTTTGGTGTTCGAATATGAAGATTCCTTTCTCTGTAACCGACTTTGTATAACCCTAGCCCCCTCCGGTGTCTATATAAACCGGAGGGTTTAGTCCATAGAGACAATCATAATCATATAGGGTAGACAATCATAATCATATATAAACCGGAGGGTTTAGTCCATAGAGACAATCATAATCATAATCATAGGCCATTACGATCTCGAGGTAGATCAAGTCTTGTAATAATCATATTCGTCAAGATCAATCAAGCAGGAAGTAGGGTATTACCTCCATAGAGAGGGCCTGAACCTGGGTAAACATCATTCCCCCTGTCTCCTGTTACCATCAACCTTAGACGCACAGTTCGGGACCCCCTACCTAAGATCCGCCGGTTTTGACACCGACAGCCATGCCGACCATGCCGGCGACCACCGATGTTGCAACTGGCAGAGCTAAAAGCTTCTACCGGTGAGATAAAAAGCTACGACCGGCAACAGCAAAAGCTGCATCACCAGAAGCTGCAACCGGCAGTGCACCATGGATGGGGACGGCGTCTACATGATGCTATGCATAGCGACGCGTGGACGCTGCAGCGACCAGAATGAGATGCTGGAACCATCTATTCAAAAATCTTCCACCGGCGAAAAGGAAAGCTACTTCCGAGGCAGTTGCTACAACCAGATGACGACAGAGTGCTGCCGAGGAAGCTTCGATCGGCGTCACAAAAAGCATCAACCACGACGACATATGCCAGGGATGGCTACTGCCAATACCAAAAAAGCTACAACCGCATTGCAAAGAGCTACAACCGACGTCACAAAATTTTCCAACCATGGCAATGGATGCTAGGCCAGGTCATTGCCACATGAAAAAGCTGCAAGGGACGAGGAAGAAAACTACAATCGGCATGGCAAAAAGCTACAACCAACGATGGCAGAAAGCTATGGCTGGGCATTGACGAAAGCTCCAAGTGTCCTTGAGAAAGCTTCAACCGGCGAACAAGGGAGCTACATCCACGCCTTGGAGATGCTGGAACCGGTCTTCAGGGATGCTACTACGGAATATACTGGAGCTGGTATGCTACAACTGTGACTTGAAGAAGCTAGAACCGGCTTGTGTGGATGCTACAACCATGGCTGGGTGAGCGGACCGGCGAGCTGATGTGAGGATGTGGCGACGAGCGCACCGCGAGCTGCTGCAACGGCGAGCACAACAGCGAGCTACTGCCATCACTAGTCGCATGGGTGGAACCAGCGGCGAGGACGGCCGGTGAGGGTGGCGACCAGTGCCGAGGACGGCAGGCGAGGGCGGCAACCGGCGGCGAGGGCGGCCGGCGAGGGTGGCGGCCGGCGACGAGGACAGGCTGGCGAGGGCGATGTCCACAGAAGGTGTGCCCTGGCGAGATGAGGGGACCGACGAGATGTGGGGGACCCTTCGGATGAACTCGTGAAGAAGACGCAATGGACGGTTATGATCCGCGAAATCGGACGGCTGCGGGCCGACCGGCCCAAATTTGGGCCGGTGTGCCGGCACCTATCACTGGCCTAAAAAAATTGGCCTGTTTGGTGAAAGTTTGGACACACACCCCTCACAAACCAGAGCAACTCACTAGAAGGCTCGTGGTTCCGAGAGGGAACAATGCATGTTTGATGATGAACGAGAGATAGCTTCCTCTTACGGCCTTCAATTTTTTTCTATGTCTAACGTGCACTACTACAAATGTAATGTGCAATTTTGGAAAATTCTAGGGGTCATTGGATATTTTAAAGACATTTACGTGATTTTCTAGCCATTTAATTCAAATTTTAACTACATCTACATGCAACGCCTAACCATAACAGTTTGACAAATCATATTTGTGTACTTGTGTGCGAGTTAATTCCATGTGCAGTAAATTAGAAGGAATTTTGAAACATATTTGTCTCACGACATGGACACATGCATATGTATGCATGGAGTGACATGGCATTTTAATTCCAAAAAATTTAAAAAATATCAGAAACACATGACACATTGTTTGATGTAATGTCATGCCACCAAGATGATGTGGTAAAGAAATTGGCATGTTTGACGAAAGTTTGGACAAACACCCCTCACAAACCGGAGCAACTCACTAGAAGGCTCGTGGTTCCGATAGGGGACAATGCATGTTTGATGACGAACGGAGATAGCTTCCACTTATGGTTTTCAATTTTTTTCTACATCTAACGTGCACTACTACAACTATAATGCCAAACTTTTGAAAATTTTAGGGGTCATTTGACCTTTTAAAAAATGTAAGTGATTTTCTAGCCATTTAATGATCGTAATTCAAATTTGAACTACATCTACATGCAATGCCTAACCAAAATGGTTTGAAAAATCATATCAGTGTACTTGTGTGCAAGTTAATTCCATGTGCAGTAAATTAGAAGGAATTTTCAAACATATTGGTCTCACGACATGGACACATGCATACTTATGCATGGAGTGACATGACATTTTAATTCCAAAAAATTAAAAAATGATCAGAAAAACATGAAACCTTGGTTGATTTAATGTCATGCCACCAAGATGATGTGGTAAAAAAATTGGCCTGTTTGAAGAAAGTTTGGACACACACCCCTCACAAACCGGAGCAACTCACTAGAAGGTTCGTGGTTCCAAGAGGGAACAATGCATGTTTGTTGACAAACGGGAGATAGCTTCCTCTTACGGCCTTCAATTTTTTTCTACGTCTAACATGCACTAATACAACTGTCATGTGAAATTTTTGAAAATTTCAGGGGTCATTTGACCTTTTAAAGACATTTAAGTGATTTTATAACCATTTAATGACCATAATTCAAATTTGAACTACATCTACATGCAACACCTAACCATAACGGTTTGAAAAATCAAATTTTTCTGTACTTGTGTGCGAGTTAATTCCATGTGCAGTAAATTAGAAAGAATTTTCAAACATATTGGTCTCAAGGCATGGGCACAAATGCATGGAGTAGCATGGCATTTTAATTCCAAAAAAAATTAAAAAATGATTAGAAAAACATGAAACTGTGCTTGACTTAATGTCATGCCACCAAGATGACGTGGAAAAAAAATTGGCCTGTTTGACGAAAGTTTGGACACACACCCCTCACAAACCGAGCAACTCACTGGAAGGTTTGTGGTTCCGAGAGGGAACAATGCATGTTTGATGACAAACGGGAGATAGCTTCCACTTAAGGCCTTCAATTTTTTTGTACGTTTAACATGCACTAATACAACTGTCTTGTGAAAATTTGGAAAATTTCTGGGGTCATTTGACCTTTTAAAGACATTTAAGTGATTTTCTTACCATTTAATGATCGTAATTCAAATTTGAACTACATCTGCATGCAATGCCTAACCATAACGGTTTGAAAAATCATATTTTTGTGTACTTGTGTGCGAGTTAAAAAATTATCAGACGATGTAAATATCTGGTGTTCAAAAAAGAAAATGTAAAGATCTGGGAAGACAACCGGCCCCCACATGATTGGCAGTCTATCTCGCGGCTCGAGGTTTGGTAGGCGAATGGCGAGGATCATTAATCAGACACGGTTCTGCATTGGAAACCGTCAGCTATTATGTTCACACACGGATTTTGCCACGGGAATCGTGTGTAATTCAAAATACAGTACTCATAAATTCTAGCGACCGGCGTTTGTACTGTCCCCGCCGACCTATATTCTAGCCGCCAATAAATACTACCTTGCTCACGTCGTCCCGCCTGCATTCTCATCTACATCCTCCCCTCGTACGCCCTCTCTCTCTCTCCCTCTCTCTCTCTCTCAAATCTCTGCCATGGCGCCGCGGTCTGCCCACGCGCCGATGAGGAGTCGCCGCCCCCCGAGGACGCTCACTCGATTGGCAGCGATAAGGACCCCTATGCGCCGCCTGACGAGGTTGCGTCGGACCCCCCAACTTTGGATTGGTTTTGGGGCCAGTACAATCTTTGTCTGTGGAAGTCGCTGCCGCCGGATGAGAAAGCCAGGCAAGTGGTGTTCAAGAAGGAGATGGCGGAGGAGGAAGCCAGGTACCAGGCGGCCTATGAAGCCCGTGATGCCGCCTGGAAAAAGGAGGCGGCGGAGCTTTGGGGCCGGGCGCATCGTCGTACCGAGGAGGTCTACGAAGATGGGTACTTCGCGAGGAAGGTCATAGGCGCTGGGTGCCTCATCGCTGCGTGGAGGTGGGACGATAAGCTCCAGCGTGCCACCGACGGGGAGCTCCAGTGGGCGCCCAACGAAATGGCAAGATCGGCCGCGCGCGTCCGCTAGCAAGAGGCAGGCTGGTACGTCAAGCGTTACGAGGCGGAGGAGGCAGAGTACTGCCTCCGCACTGGGAAGACGCCACGCACCAGGGAGCTGCTGGCGAGAGGCTGCCAGAATACTGGCCTCAGGAGGGATTATTAGTTTTAGTATTGTTTGTTTTCAATTTTATGCATTGTACCTAGTAGTTAAGTATCATCACGTATATGTGATGATATTATATATATATATATATTCTATGATGAACTAATGAATTCTATTTTCTATCTGTTTTTGCATACTAATTTGAATCTAGCTGTTATCATCCACATAAAAAGAATGGAAAGCGTATATACACACATTGAAACAGAGCAATAAACACAGCAATACTATGATTGCTGTGAATACATAGCTATCCACGTCGAAATGACTTTTCAAAATAAAACGCGTCCATGAGACCATGACAAGCAGCCCTTGCCTACGGTAGCTCTTGGCTCTGCCTGAACTCCTGTAGGCATTCGTGTAAATGGGTCGACATGCTCGCAGTACATCTGGAGCATGATCTCGAGCTCCAAGTTGGCTATTTCATCGGAGATCACCAGCTCGAGGATGCGACGGCCATGTTTCTCTACTGCGCCCAGGTGGACACCTGGGCCAAGGAGGCGGTCGAGCCTACGGACCAGCGCGTTGGCATGCAGTGGGCTGTGGACAAGGCGAACGACGGCACCCATGCGAACGGCGTGGCAGGTGTCCAGTGCATGTACGGCGCGATCGGCCTCTGGCGGCGCTGAGGGCCTCTGCCCACTCCTGGCGAGGAATGGGGGTACTGACCGGACGTGTACCCAGCTGCGACGCTGTGTCGACAGCAGGCAAGCGCCGATGGATCCTCTCTTGTTATGCAGCACGCCGTGCCTCTCGCTCTGTGGCGCTCCAACGGTCTCGCCATGCCTATCGGCGCGGATGTGCCTAGCTTGCTCTGCGGCGCGCCATCAATAATGTTGTGCGGCGAGCTGCATCCTGTCGGCACTGACATGCCTATCTTGATCCGCGACACTCAAGCGCCATGCGCCAAAGGTCTGCTCAACCCTGGCGATGATGCGCATCACGACGTCATCCATCGCATTGTACGGGAGCGCCTCGGCCTCGACGGGCCGTGGCGCCTGCTCGGTTTCCTCGTCGACGAGGTTGATGGCAGAGGCGGCGCTTTGGTGGGTTGGCATACTTGGAAAAGGTGGATGTGGTACAGGTTGCGCTTGTCTCCTTCGTGCGTAGCGCCGCCTATGCGCAATATCACTAGGTGGCGGGAAACAGGTGAGGAAATGGCGGGAAACGGTGGCGTGTTCATAAAACGCCATCAATTAATGGAAACTTAGCATAGAAGAAACATCGAGCTAGCACAAGAAGGAGATGATGATCGCATTACCACACTAGGGAACCGTTTCTGTTATTATCAGTATTCGCACACATTTCTGATTACAGACCTGTTTGCGGCGTATCACAAACATCTTGTTATATTGAACTGTTTGTGTTCTCTTGCCTCAATGCAAACAGTTCATCTGAGTGAACAGCATGCCGTATATCGCACACATCTTCATCTGGCTACCCGTTTCTTTTGTGTTGCCTAATCACAAACAGTTCATCTGAGTGAACAGCATGCCGTATATCGCACACATCTTCATCTGGCTACCCGTTTCTTTTGTGTTGCCTAATCACAAACAGTTCATCTGAGTGAACCGTATGCTGTACATCGCACACACCTTCATCTGGCTGCCCGTTTCTTTTGTTCCTCCTCATCGCAAACGGCTAACTGAACTGAACCGTATGCCCTCAATCACACACGCAACTAAAATCTGAACCGTTTTTGATGCATCCTCCATCGCAAACGTTTTGCACCTTTTTTGACGGGGTTTTTACACCACCGTTTGCGATTATGGCATCGCACATAGTTTTGTTGAAGGGTCTCTGATCATAGTGTCGCGTTAGCAACATCCTGCAGTAGTGCCCCTTGTGTCGAATCTATAAATTTTGGTTGAATACTCTACCCTCGAAAACTGTTGTGATCCCCTATACTTGTGGGTTATCAAGACCTTTTTCTAGCGCCGTTGCTGGGGAGCATAGCTATATTGGTTGAGTCACTTGGGATTATTATCTATTGATCACTATGAAGAATCTGAAAGATCCAAGAACCAAGATCGTTCCCTCTAAGACGAGGGAGGTAAGGAACTGTCATCTAGCTGTGCACTTGATTAACCTTTTGTTTTGAGTAAACCTGCAACAACACCACATGCTATTAATCCTGATATGTCACAAGTTATTGATGATGTTACTTCTGCTATGAATGATAATTATGATGATGCTAGTACCTTGCATGATGATAATGTGCCACTAGGTGAATTTCTTGATGAACAACTTGCTAGAGCTAAAGAGAATGAAATTGCTGAAACTGATGAAGTCTTTGAAACTGAGAATTATTAAACACATATTAGACCTAGCTCTCCTAGATTTGAAATGCCTAAGATACCTAAGGGTTATGTTATGGATGAGGAAATAGCTAGAGAGTTTCTTGCTTGCAATGATATAGATGATCTTAAGAAATTACTATGCAAATAGAAAGAAAAATCTTTGAATGCTAGAATGAAATGTGATCCTAAGTTTGCTACTTCACCTATCTTTGTTACTGATAAGGACTATGAATTCTCTATCGACCCAGATTAATTACTTTGGTTGAATCTGATCCTTTCCATGGCTATGAAACTAAAACTGTAGTGGTACATATTACCAAATTAAATGATATAGCCACCCTATTTGCTCATATGAGAAAATTCGCTATTACTATACCCTCAAATTATTTCCGTTCTCATTAAATGGTGATGATGAGATATGGTACAATACTCTTTCTCCAAGTTGTGTGCGTAGTCCCCAGGATATGATCTACTACTTCCCTAAAAATATTTTCCTGCTCATAAGAAACAATCTGCCTTACAGGAAATATTTAAATTTGTGCAAATTGAAGAAGAGTCCCACAAGCTTGGGGGAGGCTTCTCCAATTGCTTAATGCTTTGCTTGATCACCCTCTTAAGAAAAATGAAATACTTGATATCTTCTATTATGGAATAATGGATGCTTCTTGGGACTTCCTAGATAGTTGTGCTGGTTGTGTTTTCGAGGAATGAACTGTTGAACAAGCTAAGGGATTATTGAATAATATATTGAAGAATTATGATGATTGGAATCTTCTTGAACCACCGCCTAAACTCACTCTGAATAAGAGGGGTGTCTTATTTCTCAGTCCTGAAGATATGCAAGAGGCAAATCAATGTATGAAGGAAAAATGTATTAATGATGAAGATGTTAAAAATTTACCTCCTATTGAAGAAATACATGGACTTGACACTCCACCACCACGGGTGGTAGAGGTATATTCTTTATTAAAGTTTGATGAAGGTGACACCCCTTACAATAAACATCCTAGTCAATGCCTTTATGAATTTGATAATTACTTTAGAAAACTAGATCACTTCAATGCAAATGTTATGAAACAATTGAAATACAACTCTGATATGATTGCTCGCTTGAGTAACTTGTTATTTAGAATCACTAATGATGTTAGAGGTGTCGGAAAACATGCCTCTATGGTTCAAACCTAGTTAGAACAAGTTGCTAAATCTCAAAGTTAATTGCTTAGTGAAATGAATAATAATATGAAGAGACAGTAGTGATATCGTCAGCGGGGGATAAGACAGCGCGATGCTCCCACCTCCCACCACAGCGCTGACCTCACCACCGGCGATCTCCATTCTCCTCCACTAATACGTGGATCCCTTCCGATCATCCTCTCTGGCGTCTCTTCTGTATCAAGGCAATACGCATCTCTTATGGGTTCCTCTGGTGGATCTACCCTTGGCTTGGACTTCTCCAAGGGTAGGGTTTTTTTCTGATGAGGTTTTCAGATCTACTGGCCAAATGATCCATCCAATGGGACGAAGGTGGGCTTTCACATTGATTGTGTCCTTTAGCCGCCATGCTTTCCGGTTGTCGGAGGATTCAGTGGCGGTAGCTCTGGAGGCTGCGATTGGTGGATCGGCCATCGATCTTCGGGTTCTTCATGTCAAAGACAAGCTTTTTTCTTTCCAAGTCTCATGCAAGCAAGTTGGATTTATTATTATGGATCTGCGTTCATTTGCTTGTGATCTGTTCAAATGTTATTTCAATCTTTGGGGCAATGGAGGGCCAAATTGGGTTCGGGAACTTAAGATCTGGCGTAAGGAATGCGATACTGAGTGGGTTCTGATTAGTCCTACTAAACGTAGATCTTCTTTAGGTCTACTGGCCATGCATAAGCCTCCGGTTAGATCTTCTCTTAAGTCAGGTACCACAATTCAAAAGGAATTGTCTTTTGCCACATTTGAACAGTATTCTGCTTGCAAAGGTTATAGATATCCCGCTTCTCAAAATTGCATTGATACTATTATGGATGGGGGATATGATATATCTGCTCATGAGCGTGTTGTTATTTGACAAGATCCCCCCTTGACTTGCATTGAACGGTAGCTCGGCTACCTATTGTGTTTGGTACTGTTCAGCCGTTGCCGGAGTTGCACCGGTTGACCATGTCACCCTCACTAGATCTGGTACCTGTGGATCCTAGGCCCGTGGTTTCTAGTAATATTGCTGCACAATTTGCGGAAGCGGGAATTTCTCCAGTTCAAAATGGTAGCTTGGGATCTGGCCCATCACCTTCGGAGGCACTCCAATCTGGTCCAGTGTCTCAAGATTTTTCTGTTGGGCTAGTCTCTAGTTCGGATGTTATTGGGCCTGCCTCGTCTCAGAATACCCCAGTTTCTGATATGCTGGATGCACCTACTGACCCAAGCCCACCAACCCATCAGTAGGAAATACCCACCATGCAAGAAGCCGCACAACAATTTGACGCTATGGTCAATGTGATGGTGGACCGTATTTTAACCTGTACCCTGTGTTCTCATAAGGGCCACCTTGCAGCCTCTTGTGGAATGCGAGCGGTGTGGTCAGCTTGCTCACGCATGGGTCACTCTTGCAAGGATTGTAATGATTTTGCGCACACCAATGGATTTGCTTGGAGACCAATTTCTCTGCAACAAAGCACGAGTATATCGGAAAACCCTGCCGGTCAGGGGAACGGTGCCGGAGTTATAGGGATAGCATGCCCAGTCACATCATCGCCGCCCACATTGCGCCAATCCCCCTCCTCTTCCCAAAGAAAACCCCATCCCCTCCCCGCAGCTTTCGGCCATGGCGAACTTTGATCTTGATCCACAGCGCTTCCTGCCGGCAGGCCATCACATCATTGATGGTGGGGACAAGCGGCTTCCACGCACCTTCATCATGCCGGGTGCTCGTACTCCTCGCCGCCATGAGGATTACATGGTCGCTGAGGTCATGCCTGCTCCGAAGGGACCGCTCGGGCCAGTCAGGGAAGAGATTGTTCAGTTCCTTCAGAATAGAGGTATTCTGGTTCGCTCTACTCAGCCTTGGTTCCATGGGGTTGGGTTATTTCAAGTCAGGGATCCATCTGTCAGATATACGTTGATTCAGCATGCCCCATTTCCTCTGGGTGACTATCGTTTTGTTAGATTTAGGAAGCATGATGAGGGAGAGAATTTTAAGGGGAATCATGGGTTCCGGAAGGGTTGGCTCATGTTCATTGGTATTCCTCTTGACTATCGCAATACGGAGTTCATATCACAGGCGGTAGGCACCTTTGGGAAATTTCACTCTTGGGATAGTGAGGATCCATATTTGGTTCGTACTTTAGTAGAGGCAAGTTTTCCGGACACACCATTAGTGCCACGGGATGTGGTCTTTGGAGACTATGCCTAATGGGGAGGAGCTAAGGTCTGTTGGACCACTGCTTGCTATGTATTGGGTGTTGACTTCGCTAACCAGATGCCAAATGATGAAGATCCAATGCCTCTGGATGGTAATCCTCACCCATTGCCTGGAAACCTGCTGCAAGACAATCTGATGTTTGTTCTTCCACCATATCCAATGCTGGGATGGAACGATGCGCCTGTAGCCCCTCCATTGCCTCTGGAAAATAACATTAGGGGTGCTGGATGGGGAAATGCCAACTGGGGGGACAATGAGGATGAGCTTCAGCAGCCGCCATAGCCTGAGGTGCAGGACCAGGTCTCTATTGTGATTGATCAGCCTGAGGGTTGTGGGTCTGTTGAACAACATGTTGAGGTTCAGTTTGAGGAGCAACTTCAGTTTCAGCATGACCAACAGTTACAGGACAATGTGCAGCTGGCCGTTTTGGAAAATCCTCTGGCAATTGTGCCATATTAACCTCCTGTCATTCAGCAACATCAGATCTTCATTGGCATGGCAAGGATAGTGGCTGGGCCATCGCTTCCTCTAGAGATGATCTGGAAGAGATCGTTTGAAAATCTATTACCTGAATTTGTTGTCATGGAGGTGCCTAGACCTATCTTCTTTAAGCCATTTGGGACAGTGACATACTCGAAGCGCACATGGACCATTGCCTTTGATGATTCTCAGAAGATGTCTTCGTTGGTGCCAAGCCTGCCCAGTAGCCTTGCTCTAAGGAAATCTATTGTGGCTAAACGCCCAGTTGCCAGAGCTCTTTTTGGAGGTTCACCTGATGAGGTTCACAGTACTAATGATAATGCAGTGTCTAAACCCGTCGTGTCTGGAGAGGAATTCACTAAAGATGTTGTGTCTGGCATCCTGGAGGAGAACTATGTTTCCTCTTCTGTTGTTTTTTCTTCTGCATAGGCCAAGGAAAAGAAGCAGACAAGAAGAAGGAAGACCGTGGCTCCTTTAGTGGATACTTCTGTACGGAGATGTACAAGAAGCGCGGCAAAACTGGATGGGTTTAAGCCTGTGAGTTTTGAACAACTTTCCCTCCAGCCCACTAAAAGGCGTCCTCGGTCCAAGCCCATGCATGTGAAGGCCCAGCCCAATACTGACGATGCTGGCGATAATGGCAAGTCTGAAGATGTCCCTCCATCCACGCCTCTCAACGTGCTGCAAGCAATTGGAGTGGAGCTGGAGATCGACCCCAACCTACTGTACAAGGATAAGCTTATGGCTAATCATAAGGATGACTCCTCCTCCAATGGTGTTTAAATGTTGCAGTTTCAAACTTTATCTAGGTGTAGCGAGCATGTCAAATTTGCTGTCATTTATGTCGTGATAAACTTTATGCCGTGTGGTCAGAAGTGGATGTCTTATGTTTCCTATGATGTGGGGTGTATGACATTGTATGTCATGCAATTTTTGCTACTTTGCTTCTCGTTATCTAATGAATCAAATATCTTCGCGTAATTGGAAGGTGCTTTGTTGGAATGTTCGTGGTCTCAACTCTGAAACACGACATCGTTCTGTTAGAGAGAAAATAACTAAAAGTCAGTGTGCGGTTGCTTCTTTGCAAGAAACTAAGTTATCAGATTGTCCTCATTCATTAATTAAGAGCATTTGCCCTATGGGTTTTGGTCAGTTCATTGAATCACCCTCGAGAGGAGCCTCGGGAGGTATTCTCACAGTGTGGCGTTCAGATGTTTTTAAGGGTGTCTTAAGTGAAGTAAAGCCTTTTGGAATTGTCATCAGTTTCACATCGGTGCATAATAGTAGCCAGTGGTTTCTAGTAAATGTTTATGGGCCTTGTCAGGGTATAATGAGGGATGAGTTTGTTAACTGGCTGTACAATCTTCAGGTGGAACCCGAGCAAAAATGGTTGTTATTGGGAAATTTTAATTTCATTAGGTCCATGGACAATCGTAATCTTCCTGGTGGGAATGTTAATGACATTTTTTATCTTTAATGAGATCATTGGTCACTTAGGACTGCTGGAACTTCCTTTAAAAGGTGGAAGATTCACCTGGTCAAGCATGCAGGATGTTCCACTTCTTGAGCAATTGGATTGGTTTTTTACTTCTGCCAGTTGGATTAATCAGTACCCCATGACACAAGTTGCACATCTTGCTATAACTGCGTCTGATCATGTTCCTTGTGTAATATCCATCTGCACCTCAATTCCAGAAGCTCATATCTTTAGATTTGAAAATTATTGGGTGCATCAACCTGGGTTCATGGACTGTGTAAGTGAGGTTTGGAACAAACCTTCACATAAGACTCATATAACTGCAGTAATTATGGACAAATTGAAATCCTTGAGGTTTGCACTTAAAAAATGGCAGAAGGGGCTATCACATATCAAATCATTGATTGAAAAGTGCAATTGGGTAATCCTGTGGCTCGATGATTTGGAGGATTGGAGGCCTCTATCTATACCTGAATATAACTTCGGGAAGATAGTTAAGATGCATCATGAGCACCTCTTACACTTGCAGTTTTTATACTGGAGGAAAAGGTGCCCCATCAGGTATATCAAGGTGGGAGAAGAAAATTCAAAATTCTTCCAGGCCATGGCAACAGAGAGGTATAGGAAGAATTCTATTGCTAGGCTGCAATTGTCTGATGGAACAGTTTCTTCAGATCATGGGGAAATAACAAAGGAATTTGTGGATGCTTTCAAGGGCAGAATGGGAACTGTTAGGCCAATTTTGTTGGGCAATGACATTCTCTCACTTATCCCAAAAGTGCAGGGTCTTGAGGTGCTCACAAAACCTTTTTAGCTACAAGAAATTGAAAATGTCAGAAAAGAAATGCCCATTGATAAGGCACCAGGGCCAGATGGTTTTAATGGCCTTTTCATAAAGAAATGCTGGTCTATCATTTCTAGTGATTTCATTAGGCTAGTCAATGAATTTCATGCAGGCACCGCTCTTTTGGAAAATCTCAATGAAGCTTTCATTACTTTAATCCCAAAAAAGCAAACACCTGAGGGTGTAGGAGATTTTAGGCCAATCTCCTTGACAAGTGTGGGACTGAAATTTCTGACTAAACTGGCAGCTAACAGGTTTCAAGATGAAATCACCAACTGTGTTCATAAGAATCAGTATGGCTTCATTAAATCAAGAACAATTCAAGATTGTATTGCTTGGACTTTTGAGTATATTCATCAATGCAACCATTCAAAGAAACCAATCATACTGCTCAAGCTGGACTTTGAAAAAGCTTTGGACTCTATTCAGCATGAGGCAATTTTGAAAATTCTTGTGGCAAAAGGTTTTGATAGCAAATGGATCACCTGGGTTCAACGGCTATTATCTTCTACAACTTCATTTATCCTGTTAAATGTTGTACCTGGAAAACATTTCAAGTGCAAATGTGGTGTAAAGCAAGGAGATCCTATCTCTCCTTTGCTTTTTGTGATTGCTACTGATATTTTGCAGACTATGATCAATGATCTTTTGTGTAAGGGTCTGCTAACCTTGCCATTGCCAACACATGATCCTGATTATCCAGTGGTGCAGTATGCTGATGACACTTTACTGTTTGTGAATACTGACTCAGCTCAGTTGGAGGTCCTCAAATCAGTGTTGAACTCCTTTTATTTGGCAACTGGACTTCAAATTAACTTCCATAAATCTTCAATGTACCCAATCAATGTGGACTCCTCTGTTGCTACTGCACTTGCTGCTCTGTTTGGTTGCCAGCTAGGTTCAATGCCCTTCACTTATTTGGGACTTCTTGTTGGAACCACTAGGCCCAAAATTGTAGATTTGCTACCTTTGGTGGACTGCATGGAAAGAAGGCTAACTGCTAGCTCTTGGTTCTTACCACAAGGCAGTAGGTTGCAACTGGTAAATTCTGTGATATCTTCACTGCCTATTTTCTTCCTTTCTAGTCTATCTTTGCCACATGGTATTCTAAAGCAGTTAGAAAGGATTCAGAGACAATGCCTCTGGAGGAAATATGGTCAAGAGAAGGGGCACTCTTTGGCTGCTTGGCCCCTTGTCTGCAAGCCTAAGATGAAGGGGGGGGCTTGGAATTATTAATTCGGGACTATAGAATGATGCACTGCTTCTTAAGTAACTGAATAAATTCTATAATAAAGCATATGTGCCATGGGTACGTTTGGTGTGGGACTCATACTACTTTCAGAGAATTCCTCATGACACTACTCTATGTGGCTCTTGCTAGTGGAGGGACATTTGCAAATTAATGGACAAGTTTAGGGCTGTTACCTCTGTCTTTGTTGGAAGAGGAGATTATGTGCTATTTTGGTCCGATCATTGGGAGATTGACCAGTCTTGCATTCATCCGCAAGAAAGGTTTCCAAGGCTTTTCTCTTTTTGCCTGCAGAAGAACCTCTCTGTGATGGAAGTGGTACAGGTAGGAAACTTGCAGCAAATGTTTTCCTTACCATTGTCTGAAGTGGCTTTTAGGGAGTTCAATCAGTTATTAAGCTTGTTAGCTATGAACTCCTTGGATAATGATTGTAAAGAAAAATGGAATTGGAGGCATGGAAAAAGGCGGAGTACTCAGCAAAAATGTACTATGATTTCGCCCATCAACCTATTTCTGCCAATCCTATTCTGAGCTGGGTTTGGAAGAGTTGCTGTACCATGACAATTAAAATGTTTGCCTGGCTGGTAATTATGGATAGAGTTAACACCAAGGATATGATTCAACGACGCCATTGGAAAATTGATGATGGACCTAGTTGCGTCCTATGCCCGACTGGAGTAATTGAGGATAGGAACCATTTGTTCTTCCAATGTAACTTCAGTATGAGAATATGGAACTGTCTGCAGGTTTCCTGGTTGGACAACAACGATATGGTGCAAATTGCCTTACATGCCAGGAGGGAGTTTAATAAGCCTTTCTTCTCAGAGGTGGTATTTCTTGCATGGTGGAATATTTGGAAAGTTCGGAATGACAGGGCTTTTAGGCAGGTCAAACCAACTTTTAGGCAATGGAGAAATGGGTTTATCCATTGTATACTCTTCTTTCACACCGGATCAAGACCAGATATAAGGAAGCTCTAATCAAATGGATTGATTTCTTGCCCCCTTGAGGCCCTTCTTATTTGTATCTTCTTTCTTTCCTAGTAGTAGATTTTAGTGCCTCTCCTTTATTTTTTAGATATCTTTTTCCTTTCTTGTATAGTTTTTCTGTTTCTTTGTTCCTCCTCTTGAGGAATCTTGTATTTGCACCTTGTTTTTTCTAATAAAATGTTGTGGGGTGTAAGCCCTGCAGTCTTCCAGGTCAAAATAATAATAATAATAATATGAATGATATTGTTGTTAGAGTAGCAACTAGAGGAGGCAAAATGACTCAGGAACCACTTTATCCTGAGGGACACCCTAAAATAATTGAACAAGACTCTCAAAGAATTAATACTAATGCGCCTAGTCCTTCTAAAAATAATAAGAAAAAGAAAACGATAGGACTTTGCATACCTATAGTGAACCTGAAATAGAAAAAATAACTAAATATAATAATTGTCGGCGTTCTGGGAACGGGGGTACCTAGACTTTCCTTCCTGTGGCCCAGCGCGTGGCTCCACCAGCGGCTTGGTACGGCCCATCTTCATCAGCAAACACTCAAGACCCTCGCGAGGGTCCAAGCCTCGCGAGGCGGACGACACAAGACCTCCTCAGGGGCAGTCTCACTAGGCTAGCTCGCGAGGAGCAGAGAGATCAAGGCGAGGGGCACCTCGTGAGGTTTTCGTGACGTGAGCTATGACGGCCAAGGCCAGGCGGGCGCCAGCAGGTGCAGAGTACCAATTGCCTCTTTGGTGCTAAAGAGGCAGGGACAGACGAGGAGTCCCGAGGCATCAGGAAAAGGTTTCTACATCAGTGCAACGAGACCAAGACCAGCAGGACGGCAGGGCGGATGTCATCATGAAGCCCACGACGGCGTCACCACGAGAGCCTTTAGCAGGCGAAGACACCCTTCTGTCAAGATAACTTGTACTAGTTGCCCCCCTTCGAATTGGCCGTTGTGGAATCCATTCCCGCCTAATATTTGGGAAGAGGACCCGGGCCTCTATAAATAGGACCAGCCACCACCATAGGGAGGGGGAACCTCAGCGGATCTGGAGAGGAACCAGACCATCCACACACGCACAAGCTCATCGATCTCAAGAACACCTCTCCTCAGGAGGTTGTTCTTCCCTTGTACTTGTTCATCCCCATCCTACAAGGCAATCCACCACACCACACTGGAGTAGGGTATTACACCACAACGGTGGCCCGAACTAGTATAAACTCTTGTGTCCCTTATTCCTCGGGTTCGGTGTCACGCCCTCGATGCGGCTATATCTCCTACGTGTCGAAGCACGACTTAGAGGTATAACTGCATTGAAAGCAATGTTGCAAGTAAGGTAATCTTCACAACAACCCATGTAAATAGATAATAAGGGGAAAGGTACTTAGTTGGCTTACACTTGCCACGTCACACAAAGTACATAAATAACATTACATCATCCAATACACTCATGGTCCGACTATGGTACCAAAACAAAAGATCAACCCCAACATGCGACACGGTCCCGATCGCCCCAACTAGGCACCACTACTGATCATCAGGGAAAGACACATAGTAACAGCATGAGTCTTCGTCGAACTCCCACTTGAGCTCAAGCACATCATCTGGAACGAAGTCATCGGGCCCTGCATCTGGTTTGGAAGTAATCCGTGAGCCACGGGGACTCAGCAATCTCGCACCCTCGCGATCAAGACTATTTAAGCTTATAGGTAAGGCAAGGTAATATGTGGAGCTACAGCCAGCGACTAGCATATATGGTGGCTAACCTGTTCGCAAAAGAGAGCGAGAAGAGAAGGCAAAGCACGAACGAATAACTATAGAACAACCTACGACAAACATTACTCCAACACCGTGTTCACTTCCCGGACTCCGCCGAGAAGAGACCATCACGGTAACACACGCAGTTGATTCATTTTAATTAAATTAAGCTTCATGCTATCTACAACCGGACATTAACAAATTCCCATCTTCCCATAACCGCGGGCACGGCTTTCGAAATTTCAAATCCCTGCAGGGGAGTCCCAACTTAGCCCATCACAAGCTCTCACGGTCAACGAAGGATAAACCTTCTCCCGGGGCATTCCGATCAGACTCGGTATCCCGGTTCTACAAGACAACTTCAACAAAGTAAAACAAATCCAGCAACACCGCCCGAATGTGCCGACAAATCCCGATAGGAGCTGCACATATCTCGTTCTCAGGGCACACTCAGAAGAGACATCCTACGAGTAAAACCAAACCTCAAGTTGCCCCGAGGTGGCCCCACAGTCTGCTCGGTTGGACCAACACTCAGAGTAGCACTGGCCCAGGGGGGTTTAAACAAGATGACCCTCGGGCTCCGGAAACCCAAGGGAAAAAGAGGCTAGGTGGCAAATGGTAAAACCAAGGTTGGGCATTGCTGGAGGTGTTTTATTCAAGGCGAATTGTCAAGGGGTTCCCATTATCACCCAACCGCGTAAGGAACGCAAAATCCGGGAACATAACACCGATATGACGGAAACTAGGGCGGCAAGAGTCGAACAAAACACTAGGCAAAAGGCCGAGCCTTCCACCCTTTACCAAGTATATAGGTGCATTAAGATAACAAGATAATATAATGATATCCCAACAATAAACAATGTTCCAACAAGGAATGATCTCCAATCTTCACCTGCAACTAGCAACGCTATAAGAGGGGCTGAGCGAAATCGGTAACATAGCCAATCAATGGTTTGCTAGGACATGGTGGGTTAGAGGTTTGACATGGAAATTTGGGAGGCATGATAAGCAAGTGATAGGCATCGTAGCATAGGCATAGCAAAAGAGCGAGCATCTAGCAAGCAAAGATAGAAGTGATTTCGAGGGTATGATCATCTTGCCTACAAAGTTGTCAGAGTTGATTGGATCCTCAAAAGCAAACTCAACGGGCTCCTCATTAGCGAACTCGTCTCCCGGCTCTACCCAAACAAGACAAACAAGCAAAAGGAACACCATCAACCACGTGCAAGGCTCAAACAACATGATGCAAACATGGTATGCTATGCGGGAAGCGATATGTGATGCATATGCAAGATTTGACATGGGATGATTGAACCTGGCCTCAACATGGAAATCCAAGAGTGCCACTGGAAAGGTGAGGTGATTTCGGTTGAAATCTATATAAAGATCACCGGAATCAGATGCACGGTTTGGAAATGGCAAGCAAAACAAATATGACAACGGTGTGCGATAAACAGCAAGTAGCCATCTAAATGCATCCAGATAATTATGCTACAGTACTCAAACATGGCAAAAAAATACATGGCAGGGATCCACTCATGATGCTTAACAAAAGATGAACACTGAGCTACGGCCAATTCATCCATTACCAGGTTTAAACAAGCATGGCAAAAATGCAAACGATAAACAGATTTCAGACTTCGTGAAATTAACACAAGTCTGGAATTTCAGATCAGGTAGCACACTTTGGAGCATGAAAACTATATTCTACAGGAACTTAACATGGCAAATCAAGGCATGAAATGAAGCTACTCAAAGAGCTTAACAAAAGTCCCTTAGTGACCTTGAGCCAAAAGGGATCAGAAAATACAATTGCAAGCATGTGAACATGGCAAAAACATAATCAGGTTACAGACTTTGAGAAAAACCGGAGCATGCAAATATGTTAACGAGTAGGCATGTTTACGAGCTCGATGCACTCACTACGGAGCATGGCATTACAAACAAAGCATACACCCATCAAGAATACATATTATATAAGCTAGACATGGCAAAAACAACAACATAGCATGCACGGATCAACAACAACATCCTCGGCAAAGTCGCTAACAAGTAGACAATCTGCCAGGATTCACGAACTAGCAAAAGTAGAGCTCCATTGACTCAAGCTAGGGTGCTCCATAATTGCAAACAAAGATATGGATGGATAGAGCACCACAATGTTAACAAATCATCCTTACTGATCATCCTCAAAAGAGGCACGGATCACTAGGAAACAACATGAACATATGGCATATTGATAAAAACAGATCAAGGACTTAGAGAAATTCTAAGTCCCCGAAATCAGCATTAACGAAAGCACTACTTTGCAAGCTTGTGCTAGTCACCACACATATCACAAAAATACATGGTAGGCACCTCTGTAAAGATGGCATGGCATATAACAAAACACATGTAGAGCTCATGAGCATATCATGCACACAATAATCATGGCAAAAATGACAAATAGCTATTTGATGCAGCAGATCTGACAATTAACTCAAATAGCTCTCTTCCAGCAGCATTTCGGGCGTCAATATGGGCTCAAATGAAAATGATTCAATGAGATCAAATGATGTACTCTCTGAGACGAACATTTTGATATGCTACACGCCCAAAACGGAGCTACGGATGCGGAGTTATACCATGATGAAAAACGCAAAATAATTAGGGTTTGGGACAAAAGTCAACCGAGAGAAATATCTCAGATCCAGATCTGGCCGGGCGCGCGGATCAAGGTTGGCCGGGGAACTCGCCGGAGTTTGTCGGGGAGGTCGGAGTAGTCGCGGGGCTCGCCGGACGACGAGGGAGGCCGGAGAGGTGGGTGATGAAGCCATGCACCTAGGGTAGGGGCACGGACCTGTCCAAGGAGCCCTACCCTAGGACATCCCTAGGAGAAGTCACCTTTCAATCGACTTGAAGGTATCCCACTCGACGGATTCAAGACACTCGACCAGAAAGCTATCACTCGACCATGAAGCCAAACACTCGACCGCCAGGGGACCTGTAGTCACTCCGCAGGCAAACGGTCAGCTGTTAAGTAGTCTTTATGGTCATTATAGCACTTTATTAGGGGCGTTACCAGTAACGCCCAACCTTAAATGTACCTTAAACCCTGCATTACTGAGGGCAGGAGGGGGCCGGCGAACTCTATATAAGCCACCCCCCTCCCCAGTATGGAGGGTTCGCACCCCTATTATTCACACGCCAGTAATCCAGTCGACCGCCTCCGGGCACCGAGACATAGGGCTGTTACTTCCTCCGCGAAGGGCCTGAACTCGTACATCTTGGTGTGTTTACAACTCCCCAATAGCTGAGATCTAGCCTCTCCATACATACCCCCCTACATCACTGTCAGAGTTAGAACCACGATAGTTGGCGCCCACCGTGGGGCTGGAATCTTAGCGCCTGATTGGAGAAGTTGCGTTTTTTCCGATCCCTTTGATCATGGTTTCATGCGGAGTTTTGGTGGAGGGCCGCGAGATCCGCCTCGGCGCGCTCACGTTCATCGCCGACGACTCCGCCTGGCTTCAGGAGGCGCCACTCGACGTCGACGCGCTCCCCGTCCGCGGTGCGACGCATTTCCGCGCATGCGTTCGTGGCGTCCTCCTGCGGCAGCCGTCGACCCAGTATCGGTCGGCCCCCGTATCGTCTCCCCACTCTGTCTCCCACCGGCGCAAGCGCTCCGGTCGGTCGAGACTTCAGAGGTGGGTGAGGCACGCCGTGGCTCGCCAGTCGGCCGCCCCGCAAGTCGCGGCAATCGAGCCCGACGAATCCCTCTGCGGCCTGTTCGACCTGTCGACTGGCTCCACGGAGACCGCATCCGAGTGCGACAGCAGCGACCCCGCGGCTGAGATCCTGGCGGTCGATGGAACGCACGGTCCTCCTGGTTTCCCTCGCGCTGATGGAGGCGCGGGTGGGGGCGACCCGTCGCATCCCCACGATGAGTATCTCCCCGAACCTCTCACGTCATCACAGTGAGAGGAGCTTCGCCGCCGGAACACGGACGCCCTCCGCACCCCAATCGTCGGAGAGTCCCCCGAGGCCCGGGCCTTGGAGGACGCGCGCTTGGCTAATTTGGCCGAGCGCACTCGACTGGAGAATCTCCAGCGAGCACTCGACGAGCAAGCGCGTCAGCGGGCTCCCGAGTCTAGTCGACGTCAGCTCTTCTCGCCGACGCAGGTATACCGAACCCCAGTTCAGAATTTGGCCGCCGCGGCCCGTATAGCAGAATCTATTCAGCCCTCCCAGTCGGAGGCTGGCAGGGGCTTGTTACAGATCAGAGCGTTGCTCCGGGCGGCAGGAAACCAGAATTCTGTTGTTTCCCAGTCGCGGAATAGGATCCACAGTCGATCCGTTGCAACAGATACAGTCCAGTCGGCTCACAGCCCGCGGTCGCCCCCGAGGCGTGAGGGACGTGGCGACCGGCATGATCAGTACAGAAGGAATGAGCAGTATGATCACCGATCCGATCGTGATGATCGACGTCGAGTGCCAACCCCTCCCCCGAGGAGTGGGTCATATGCGCCTCGACATCGAGATGACAGGCGCCCTCATAGCGTTGGGCAGAGGATTCCCGTCAACCCCAGGGACCCAGGCTTTGACGCGAGATCTGTCCTCGTCCAAGGCTTGGTTGACAAGAACAGGGCTCATCGGGAGGGCCAGAACAGAGATGCACCCTCCAGCAGCAGAATACGTGTTCCAGGGCCAGAGTGTTTCAGTCGAGCCATCAGAGCCGCAGTGATTCCTCCCAATTTCAGGTTGGCGACTGGAATCAGCAAGTTCACCAGTGAATCTAAGCCTGACACTTGGCTCGAAGATTACCGAGTGGCTGTACAGATTGGCGGTGTCAATGATGAGGTGGCCATGAAGCATTTGCCTCTCATGTTAGAGGGCTCAGCCAGAGCGTGGCTAAATCACTTGGCACCCAGCAGCATTTACACTTGGGAGGACCTCTCCCGAGTGTTTATCACAACCTTTGAAGGAACATGCAAGCGACCTGCAGGCCTTATAGAGTTGCGGTCTTGCGTGCAGAAGCCGAATGAAACTCTGAGGGAATACATCCAGAGGTGGATCACACTGCATCACTCGGTTGAGAATGTGCCAGACCATCAAGCAGTTTGTGCCTTCAAGGAAGGCGTTAAATACAGAGAGTTGAATCTGAAGTTCGGTCGAACTGGAGAGATGTCTCTGAATCGGATGATGGAGATTGCCACCAAGTACGCTAATGGTGAAGACGAGGACCGACTCCGGAGTGGCAAGCACAAGGCAGTCGCCCAAGAAACCGGAGGAAACTCCAGTCGGAAACAAAAGCGGAAGGCCGAGCCAGCCGCTCCTGGGGAGGCCCTGGCCGTAGCCCAGAGAAACTTCAAGGGAAAACCCAAGGGCACCTGGAAGCCCAAGAAAGTCAAGGATCAAGATGGAAACGATGTTTTGGATCTGCCATGTCACATCCACACCAAGAAACATGAAGAGGGTAATTTCATTTACCCAAAGCATACCACTCGACAGTGCCGGCTCCTGATCCAGCAGTTTCAGGGCAAACAGTCCAAGGATAAGGAAAAAGAGTCACACAGGGTCGAGGACAAGGAAGACAGTGACGATGGATACCCCCAAATCAATTCCACTCTGATGATTTTTGCTGATGTCGAAAGCAAAAGTCGACTGAAAGTCATTAACCGTGTGGTGAATATGGTTGCTCCGGCGACACCCAGTTATCTGAAGTGGTCTCAGACTGCCATCACATTCGACCAGTCCGATCACCCTACGCACATTGCCACCCCTGGGAGGCAAGCTTTGGAGGTCGACCCAGTTGTCGAAGGCACTCGACTGACCAAAGTCCTGATGGATGGTGGCAGTGGCCTGAACATATTGTATGTTGAAACATTGAAAGGGATGGGCATTCCAATGTCCAGGCTCAGTGCTAGCAACATGAGCTTCCATGGAGTCATTCCTGGAAAGAAAGCCGAGTCACTCGGCCACATTGCTCTCGACGTGGTTTTCGGTGATTCCAAGAATTACCGCAGGGAAAAGTTGACATTCGAGGTTGTGGACTTCCAAAGTGCTTATCATGCTATTCTGGGCCGGCCAGCTTATGCACGCTTCATGGCTCGACCATGCTACGTATATCTCAAGTTGAAGATGCCCGGCCCCAGAGGTGTGATCACCGTTACCGGCAATCGGAAGAAAGCAGAAGAGTGTTTTCAAAAAGGATCGAAGATTGCTGACGCTCAGATGGCAGTCGTTGAGCTACAAGAGTACCAGAAGACTACTAATCCGAGTGAACTGCTATGAGCCAAGAAGCCTGCTTCAGAATCTGCTTTTCAGTCGTCCGGTGAAAGTAAGACAGCTCACATTCACCCGACCGACCCCGACGCTGCTCCGACTCACATCTCGACGACGCTCGACTCCAAATAGGAAGAAGCGCTCATCCAGTTCCTCCGTGAGAACTGGGACGTCTTTGCATGGAAGCCTTCTGACATGCCTGGAGTTCCCAGGGGGCTGGCTGAGCACCGTCTACGAGTCGACCCGAAGTTCAAGCCCGTGAAAGAACATCTTCGACGGTCCGCCGTCCAGAAGAGGAAAGCTATTGGCGAGGAGGTGGCTCGGCTCTTAGAAGCAGAGTTCCGAGAGATCTACCACTCCGAGTGGCCAGCCAATGTTGTCATGGTCCCCAACAAGGACAAGTCACTTCGCATGTGCATTGATTTCAAACATATCAATCGGGCCTGCCCGAAAGATCATTTTCCTCTCCCTCGCATCGACCAAATAGTCGACTCGACTGCGGGGTGCGAGAGATTGTCTTTTCTAGATGCCTCTTCTGGGTACCATCAGATCCGTTTGTATGGACCCGACGAGATCAAAACAGCTTTCATCACTCCATTCGGATGCTTCTGTTACGTCACCATGCCGTTCGGCCTCAAGAACGCCGGAGCCACGTTCATGAGAATGATTCAGAAGTGTCTACTCACTCAAATCAGTCGGAATGTGGAGGCATACATGGATGATATTGTGGTCAAGTCACGGAAAGGTTCCGACCTGCGGGCTGACCTTGCTGAAACCTTTGCCAACCTCAGGAGGTATGATATCAAGCTCAATCCGTCGAAGTGCACGTTCGGAGTTCCAGGTGGAAAGTTACTCGGTTTTCTCGTTTCCGAACGGGGGATCGATGCCAATCCTGAAAAAGTTGGCACCATACTCCGGATGAAGCGTCCTGTACGCGTGGACGATGTCCAAAAGCTTACAGGCTGCTTGGCCGCTCTAAGTCGATTCATTTCTCGTCTTGGTGAAAAGGCGTTTCCTATTTACCGACTGATGAAGAAGTCTGACAAGTTTGAGTGGACTCCAGAAGCTGACGCAGCATTTGCAGAGCTCAAAGCTCTGCTCTCCACCCAGCCGGTGCTTGCTGCCCCAATCAGCAAAGAGCCTCTGCTGCTTTACATTGCAGCCACAGGACAAGTTGTCAGTACAGTACTTACGGTCGAGCGGGAAGAAGAAGGAAAGGCCTTCAGAGTTCAGCGCCCAGTCTATTATCTGTCTGAAGTTTTGACCCCTTCAAAACAAAGATACCCTCACTACCAGAAGCTTGTATACGGGATCTACATGACCACTAAGAAGGTTGCACACTACTTCTCTGACCATTCCATTACAGTCGTCAGCGATGCTCCACTGTCAGAGATCTTGCACAACAGAGATGGAACTGGTCGAGTGGCTAAGTGGGCGATTGAACTCCTCCCCCTAGATATCAAGTTTGAAGCAAAGAAGGCTATCAAGTCCCAAGCAATCGCAGATTTCATCGCCGAGTGGATTGAACAGCAACTTCCGACTCAAGTTCACTGGAGCACTAGACCATGTTCTTCGATGGATCAAAGATGCTGAATGGTTCCGGTGCTGGGGTAGTTCTAGTCTCCCCCCGAGGAGATAAGCTCAGATATGTTCTCCAGATTCACTTTGATTCCTCCAATAATGAAGCAGAATATGAAGCACTTTTATACGGGTTGCGCATGGCCATTTCACTCGGCGTCCGTCGCCTCATGGTCTATAGCGACTCAGATTTGGTAGTTAATCAGGTGATGAAGGAGTGGGACATCAGAAGTCCGGCTATGACTGGCTATTGCAACGCAGTGAGAAAGCTAGAAAAGAAATTCGAGGGGTTAGAGCTTCATCACATCCCCCGACTGAAAAATCAAGCAGCTGATGATCTGGCAAAGATAGGCTCCAACAGAGAAGCCATTCCTAGCAATGTGTTTCTGGAGCACATCCGCTCGCCGTCAGTCCAAGAGGATCCTTTCACGGAAGAAGCCCCGCAGCCGAAAAGTGCCACAGATCCGACTGAAGTCGAAGTTCCTGCTGTGGTCGACCTAATCATGGAAGTCTTGGCAATCACTCCCGACTGGACGATACCGTACATCGCGTATATCCTAAGGAAAGAACTCCCAGAGGACGAGGAAGAGGCTCGACAGATCATCCGCCGATCCAAGGCCTTCACAGTCATAAAGGGGCAGTTGTATAGAGAAAGCGCGACGGGAATTGGTCAGAAGTGCATAACACCAGAAGAGGGTCGGATAATCCTTGATGATATCCACTCGGGGACCTGTGGTCACCATGCGTCCTCTCGGACCATTGTGGCTAAAGCATACCGAGCGGGATTTTACTGGCCTAGAGCAAATGAGATGGCAAAAGAGATAGTCGACAAGTGTGGAGGGTGCCAGTTCTACTCCAACATGTCGCACAAGCCTGCATCAGCCCTGAAGACCATTCCACTCGTCTGGCCCTTTGCTGTCTGGGGACTAGACATGGTTGGTCCACTGAGAACAGGCAGAAGTGGTTTCACTCATGTGCTTGTGGCAGTCGACAAGTTTACCAAATGGATTGAAGCTAAGCCTATCAAGAATCTTGATGCTTGCACTGCTATCAGTTTCGTCAGAGGGCTAACATTCAGATATGGAGTCCCACATAGCATCATCACTGACAATGGGTCAAACTTCGATTCGTACAAGTTCAGAGCTTTTTGCGCCTCTCAAGGCACTCGAGTCGACTACGCATCGGTCGCCCATCCCCAGTCGAATGGACAAGCTGAAAGAGCAAATGGTCTGATTCTCAAAGGACTAAAGCCTCGACTGATGCGTGATCTCAACCACTCGGCAGGTGCTTGGGTCGACGACCTTCCGTCGGTTCTGTGGGGATTGAGGACCACCCCTAACCGGTCGACTAGAAGAACTCCATTCTTTCTGGTTTATGGAGCCGAAGCAGTCCTACCGAGTGATCTTCTTCACAACGCGCCCCGAGTCGAGCTTTACACCGAGGATGAAGCAGAACAGGCCTGGCAAGACGCAGTCGACCTCCTAGAAGAAGAGAGGGAGATGGCCATGGTCAGATCGACCATTTATCAGCAAGACTTGCGTCGATTCCATGCCCGGAATGTGAAGAGCCGAGCCTTCCAGGAAGGAGATTTGGTCCTCCGAGTGGATCAACAGAAACCGCACAAACTTGCTCCTACTTGGGAAGGCCCCTTCATCGTCACCAGAGTCCTCCACAATGGAGCATATCACCTCTACAATGTTGATCACCAGATCGACGAGCCACGAGCTTGGAATGCGGAACTACTCTGCCCATTTTACACTTGAGTTCTCCCTGGGACGGGATGTAATAAGAAAAAAATTTCCCGCAGTTCATTTTTATCAAAGACAAGAGTGTTCCAATATTTGCTGTCACTTTTGTTTGCGTGCGAAATCCCTCGGTGGGTGGCTTAGCTACGAATCCGTTTTGCCTAAGTTTGAAAAATCCTACCGAGTGGAGAGCCAGACTCCCACTCGGGGGCTTAGCTGCAGCCCAGTGCTTGCCTAAGTGTTTAAAATCCTACCGAGTGGAGAGCAAACCTCCCACTCGGGGGCTTAGCTGCAGTCCAGCACTCGCCTAAGTTCTCTCACTTAGAGACTTAGCTGCAGTCCGGCACTCGCCTAAGTTTGAAAAAATCCTACCGAGTGGAGAGCGATCCTCCCACTCGGGGGCTTAGCTGCAGTCCAGCACTCGCCTAAGTTCTCTCACTTAGAGACTTAGCTGCAGTCCGGCACTCGCCTAAGTTTGAAAAAATCCTACGAGTGGAGAGCGATCCTCCCACTCGGGGGCTTAGCTGCAGTCCAATACTCGCCTAAGTTCTCTCACTTAGAGGCTTAGCTGCAGTCAAGCGCTCGGCTAAGTTCAAAAAAATCCTACCGAGTGGAGAGCAATCCTCCCACTCGAGGGCTTAGCTGCAGTCCAGTACTCGCCTAAGTTCCCTCACTTAGAGGCTTAGCTGCAGTCAGGCACTTGCCTAAGTTTGAAAAAATCCTACCGAGTGGAGAGCAATCCTCCCACTCGGAGGCTTAGCTGCATCCCAGTGCTCGCCTAAGTGTTTAAAAATCCTACCGAGTGAAGAGCAAACCTCCCACTCGGGGGCTTAGCTGCAGTCCAGTACTCGCCTAAGTTCTCTCACTTAGAGGCTTAGCTGCAGTCAGACACTCGCCTAAGTTTGAAAAAATCCTACCGAGTGGAGAGCAAACCTCCCACTCGGGGGCTTAGCTGCAGCCCAGCGCTCGCCTAAGCGTTTAAAAATCCTACCGAGTGGAGAGCAAACCTCCCACTCGGAGGCTTAGCTGCAGCCCAGTGCTCGCCTAAGTGTTTAAAAATCCTACCGAGTGGAGAGCAAACCTCTCACTCGGAGGCTTAGCTATAGCCCAGTGCTCGCCTAAGTACAAGACACAACCCAATCCGCGAGTCGACTGCCACCTTCCCCTTCGGAGCTGCGCCGCAAATACAAGGTTATTCCGAGTGAAGATCAAGATCCACTCGACGAATCAAACCATGAAGATATTCAACGACAAATCAAGATCAGATAAAGCCTAAAAGGTCCCAGACCTCAGATCAAAGTACTCAAGCCCTCGGTTCGGCGGAGTTTAACGGTTACAAATCCACTCGGCATTCCGAGGCAAATTTAAAGTGAAGCATAGAAGTTTTTCATTCCTAAGGAGGAGGACTGGAAGGGGCAACGAACTCGTCCAAATCGATCCCATCTACAATACGAGTGGCAGCAGCAATAAAAGTCTCCATGAAGTCCTGAAAGTTGTGCTTCCTGGTATTGGCAACTTGGATGGCGGCCAGCTTTTCTTCTCGCGCCTCCTTGCAATGGACGCGGACCAGAGACAGAGCGACATCAGCACCACATCTAGCAGAAGATTTCTTCCATTCCGCCACTCGACCCAGGACTTCATTCAGTCGGACCATCAGGGACTCGAGGTCGTTCTGAAGTGTCGTTCCGGGCCAGAGTGATGTGTCGATCCGCAACATCGCTGCCTTCAGCCGAGCAATATAATCAACGACGCTGGTAACACGAGACTCCAGTCGGAGCACGTTCATAGCAGCCTCGTCCTTCACAAGAGAATTGGCGGGATCCAAGCCTGGCTCCACTCGACTGGTTTCCTCTTCGAAGCTCTGGTAGAATTCTGCAAACACAATTCAAGAATAAGATAGTGGCCGTACGCGGGCTCGGCAACTACAAGACAGCCGGGTTGGAATAATTACCTTCGAGCATGACGAACAGCTTCTTGGCGAGTCCTCCGAGATAAGCCTCTAGATCTTTTGCCTTCCCCGCCAGCTCGCCCGCCTTGTCGTGCAGAGCCATCTTCTCCTTCTTCAGTCGACTGGCATCTCGATTAGCTGTCTCGAGGGTAGTTTTCAGTCTGGAGTTCTCCTGTTCAAGAGCTCCGACCGAAGCCAATCTCTCTTCTGCGAGCTTCGTTTTTCTCGAGGCCTCCTTCTGTGCCTCTGCAAGGTCTTGATCCTTCTTCTTCAGAGCTTCCTGCAGTTTATCTGCGGCGCGTCGAGTGGAACCAACATCAAGAATGGACAAGAAAGAAAAGCCACCCGTTAAGAATGGAGAACCTCACCAGCCATACCTTTTGCTTCTTCTTGTGCCTTCTTCAAATTCTCCTGAGCAAGCTTCAAGTTAAGGTTGAGCTGGATCTGCTGATTCTCCAACTCAGTATAGCGAGCTACAAGTTCGCAAGATTTCTGTAAAAAGAAAAATCAGTCGACAGACGTCCAAGATAAGTTGCTTCCGAGTAACTAAGAGACAATGATGACGTTTCTAAGACCACAGCCGAATAAAAAACATTCGACAGTAGTCTCGGGGACTACACCCAGTGGGTGCACTCAGCGTGCCCCCACTGGTTTGACCAAAAAAACAAAGAGAAAGAGAGAAAAAGTCGACTGCCCGCAGTCGACCGGATACAGTTCCACTCGACCTGGCCGGACCAAACCGAGTGAAGAAATGCAGCTACAACAACACAATGTAAAGACTACAGTCAACTGCCAGCAGTCCACCGTAGTCTCGGGGACTACACCCAGTGGGTGCACTTAGCGTGCCCCCACTCGTCCAAGGATTGACAGACACACCCAGTGGGTGTACAGATACAGATACAAAAGATCTTCTGAAAAGAGACTCTTCAAAAAGCATATCATAACAGACCAAGTGTTGAGTCGACTAACCTGGACGTTTCTCTGAAGAGCCAAACTCGCGTCATAGGCTGCTTGGCTGGCCTCCCGAGCCATCTTCACTTGCTCCATCATGATCCCCGCCTGGCGTATAGCCTCTTTTGCAGCAGCCGCTTGGTCCTCAGGGACGGGGTATGCGGCAAAAAGCGAAGACGGATCTGTAGTCGACGACGAGGGCCGCGCACTCGCCAGAGGAACGGCGAAGGTCACAGAAGCCCGAGTGGTGTCACCACCATCCCGAGCCACGGCCTCAGACACCGGAGCGGATTGGGGGGTCTTGTCAGCCGACGCCCTCTTGTGCCTCCTCACTCTCAACGGACCGTTGTCGTCGTCATCTGGGAGGTCGATAACATGAGAAGGGGCTACAAAGGAAAAGTTCAATCGACCAGGGTTGCAATAAATGTTTAGTCGACTCAAAGAGGAAACGTTAGTAATCGTACTAGGGTTGGAGGTAACAGCATCCTCCATCTCTTGGTCGTCGTCCTTGGCGGAGATCTCAGAAGTAGTAGCACTGCAAGCCTCGAAAGTCAGTCGGTTGGCTCAATGGATCGACCAAGGATCCGTCCACGGTCGACAAAGGAAAACAAGTTTTATTATTACCCAGAAATGGTGGGGACGGCCATATTCATCTTGGGCAGAGCCTTGGGCGGCTTGGACGGCGCTGCGTGCGGATGCTTGGGAGCCTTTCCAGTCGGCGTAGGAGAAGAGGTCCGAGGGCGTTTCGACGACTGCCCAACAGGAGCAGTCGCACTACCACGCTCCCGCGCCGGATCGTGTGTGAGCTTGGATCGCCCCTCCGGGCGGGGGGGTTCAACCTCCTCCTCCTCCTCTTCGCTGAAGTCAACGTCGTCGCCTCCCTCTCCTTCACCATCGGACTCCCACTCGCCTTGATCGTCCCCGCTCTCACCTCCGCTCGCCTCACCTTCCTCAGTTGGCCCCTGTGCCCCATTGGGCGTCGAGTACATCTTAGTAGTCGCCTGAAAAACAACAGGCGAGGCAAAGGTCAATCGACCAACTCAAAGAAGACCAATGAAGAAAAACAAGATCTCAGTCAGGAGCATAGAGACACACCTGGTCCATGTCGTACGAGTTGTCGAGTGGAATTACCCTCCTGGCTCCTCAGGGGTTGTCCTTGTTTCCTGTGATGCTTGACAGCCACCCCTCCAGCATCTCATCAGTGACCTCCTCCGGGTGGATCCGAGTGGTGTCGTCAAGACCCGAGTACAGCCACATCGGGTGGTCACGAGCCTGGAGTGGTTGGATGCGCCTCCGGAGGAAGACCTCCAGCAAATCCATGCCCGTCACGCCCTCATGGACAAGCTCAACCACTCGACCGGCCAGCACTTTGACTTGGGCCCTTTCCTCCGGCGCCACTTTCAGAGAAGCCGGTTTTTCAGCTCGGTCGAGTGAGAAAGGAGGGAGACCAGTCGACTGTCCTGGGGTCGCCTGGTCCTGACAGTAGAACTTAGTCGCCTGCCAGCCACGGACCAACTCCGGGAAAGTAATGGACGGAAAACAGCTCTTCCCCCTCGTCTGGATCGCCAAGCCCCCGCACAACTGGATCACCTGCGTCCTCTCGTCACTCGACTTGGCCTTCTTGACCGATTGGGAACGGCAGGTAAAGATGTGCTTGAAAAGTCCCCAATGGGGGCGGTAACCCAAGAAAGCCTCACACATGGAAATGAAAGCGGCAAGGTATACAATGGAGTTGGGAGTAAAGTGGTGGAGCTGCGCTCTGAAGAAGTTCAAGAAGCTCCGGAAAAAAGGATGGGGCGGCAGAGAAAACCCTCGGTCGATGTGGGTGGCTAGGAGCACGCACTCACCATCGCGGGGTTGAGGTTTGATCTCTCTCCCCGGAAGACGCGCAGCCTCGTGGGGAATGACTCCCCCCTCGACCATGTCGTCGAGATCCTCTTGCCGGATCACTGACAGCATCCAATCGCCCTGGATCCAGCCCTTGGGCAGAGCGGACCTTGAGGAGGATCCGGCCCGAGTAGATCTTTCCCCTTCCCCTGCACCGCCGCCTTCTTCACGCGCTCCAGAGCGGAGGTCTTTCCCTTCGTCATCGTCGCCGGCAAAGTCTCGCACGGGCCTGCTGCGCTGGGGCAAGAACGGAGGTGGCGGAAGGACTTGCGAAGGGAGAGAGGAAGAAGAAAGGAGGAGAAGAGAGTGCACTGCTTGGAAACCCCGAGCCGGCGATTTATAAGGGGCCGCTTCCGAGTGGCTGACTGGTAGGCCCAGGCTATCCAGTCAAATCCCGCAGCAGACACGCGCACAGTACGTGGCGAAAAAGGCGACGCGGGGATCGAGGAACTTCCGCTTTATTGCTTCCGATTACTGCGGCCGCTCCCGTCCCGCGCGCTTCCCAAAATCCGAAATCCCACGACATCCGCGGGGTGCAGAACAACTTGTCAAAACGGAAGACCCCGCCTGCACAGACGCTCGGTATGTCGCAAATAAAGAAATTCACTCGACGAAAGGCCTGGAATGAATCAAGGCGACTGAAAAAGGTTGGCAACGTCATCCATGACGATTGACCCAAAACGAGGCGCTCACGTAGCCCAAAGAATCAGTCGGAAAGATCTCCAACTCTTTCCCCACTCTAACCTCGATCCATTCGGGGGCTAATGATGAAGCCATGTACCTAGGGTAGGGGCACGGACCTGTCCAAGGAGCCCTACCCTAGGACATCCCTAGGAGAAGTCACCTTTCAATCGACTTGAAGGTATCCCACTCGACGGATTCAAGACACTCGACCAGAAAGCTATCACTCGACCATGAAGCCAACCACTCGACCGCCAGGGGACCTGTAGTCACTCCGCAGGCAAACGGTCAGCTGTTAAGTAGTCTTTATGGTCATTATAGCACTTTATTAGGGGCGTTACCAGTAACACCCAACCTTAAATGTACCTTAAACCCTGCATTACTGAGGGCAGGAGGGGGCCGGCGAACTCTATATAAGCCACCCCCTCCTCAGTATGGAGGGTTCGCACCCATGTTATTCACACGCCAGTAATCCAGTCGACCGCCTCCGGGCACCGAGACGTAGGGCTGTTACTTCCTCCGTGAAGGGCCTGAACTCGTACATCTTGGTGTGTTTACAACTTCCCAATAGCTGAGATCTAGCCTCTCCATACATACCCCCCTACATCACTGTCAGAGTTAGAACCACGAAAGTGGGTGCGCGAGGCCGGGGGCGAGGGGCGGCGGAGAACGAGGTGGCCGCGGGCGGCGCCGGCGATGGCCGTGGTGGCCGGAGCGGGCGGAGGCCGGTGCGGTGGCAGCGGGCACGTCGCCGACGCTGGAGGAGACAGCGGCACAGCCTGGGTGCGAGGCGGCGGACGGTACGGGCCGGGAGGGCCCCGCCTGGGCCCCGGCGGGCCGGCGCACGGGCAGGCGCGACGAAGTGGGTGCGGTGACGGAGGTAAATCGGAGAGCGCCACATGGCAGCGGCGGCTGGTTCGGACGTGTCCGGCCGGCGGAAATTCGTCCGACGGCACGATGGGATGGGGAGGTTAGGGTTTGACCCGGGAATTTCGGGAGAGGGTCTATATATAGGCATAGAGGGAGCTAGGAGAGTCCAAATGAGGTGCGGTTTTCGTCCACGCGATCGTGATCAGATGCTCTAGATGATGGAGAGGGTTTAGGTGGGTTTTAGGCCAAATTGGAGGGGTGTTGGGATACAACACACACGAGGCCTTCTCGGTCCCTCGGTTAACCGCTGGAGCATCAAACGAAGTCCAAATGACACGAAACTTGACAGGCGGTCTACCGGTAGTAAACCAAGGCCGCTTGGCAAGTCTCGGTCCAATCCGGAAATGTTTAACCCCCACACGCGAAAAGAGGTAGAAAGGACCACTCGAAAGCAAAACGGACAACGGGGAAAATGCTTGGATGAATGAGACGAACATGTATGCAAATGCAATGCACATGATGACATGATAAGAGATGCATGAAAACGACAACAACACACGGAGACAAAAACCCGAACCCGAGGAAATAAAATAACTTAGCGCCGGAAACGGCAAGAGTTGGAGTACATATTAGGTAAATTACATCCAGGGTGTTACATTCGGCGAGCTAGGTTTTGAGATCATTGCGAGAGTGTGAGCTAGGGAGAGAGAGATCTTCATGCGCAACCCAGTGTTCGAACCTCAAGGGTTTTACTGAAACCTGTAATCCAACATTTGGCGCGCCATGTAGGGGTGCGCCGATGTTTTCCTCCCCATCGATCAACCTGCTGTTGCCCCGCATCTCCAATGTTCGACGATCCAAGGACCCAGGCCGACCGCTGGGCGGCTTGGCCCACTCGAGCACCTCCGTTCGCTCTAGAAGACCTCCAGTCCACGCTCCAAACGGCCCGCGTGCCACCCAACACCCGCGGGCGTGGGCAGCGTGGATCAACGTCCCCGCCCTCACGCCGTGGGAACATGCGAGCCGTGCTCGTGGTTGCGCGGAAGCTGCTGCGGTGCCAGCTGATGGAGAGTGGCCGCGACGCATTGCTAGAGCATGTCACCGAGCTGTTGGATGCTGCTGCCAGGGGTACGCTGCCTTTCTTCTCCCTACTTACATCTCAAGTTGTGGCCAGGTCACACGACGGGCCTCGATGCGCCCGCGTGCTCCCAGGTGCACCAGGAGGGCTCGCCAGCGTCAGCACGACCGGTGGTGCCGGACATCCGGCCGTGCCCTTGCCTCCCCCTGGGGGCGTAGGTGCGGGTGTTGATGCTCACGGTCCTAATCAAGCGCCACCCTACAACCACCAGGGAGGCGCACCAGGCTCGGCGGCGTGGGGCACAGGGTACCACTGGTATCTTAGGAGCAGTCTTACGCTAACCATGGGTCGCAGGTAGACCAAGCCGCAGCAGCAAACGGCGACGCCAGCGCGGCAGCCCCACTGGTATCTTGGGAGCAGTCTTACGCTAAACAAGTAGACAATCTGCCAGGATTCACGAAATAGCAAAAGTAGAGATCCATTGACTCAAGCTAGGGTGCTCCATAATTGCAAACAAAGACATGGATGGATAGAGCACCACAATGTTAACAAATTGTCCTTACTGATCATCCTCAAAAGAGGCACGGATCACTAGGAAACAACATGAACATATGGCATATTGATAAAAACAGATCAAGGACTTAGAGAAATTCTAAGTCCCTGAAATCAGCATTAACGAAAGCACTACTTTGCAAGCTTGTGCTAGTCACCACACATATCACAAAAATACATGGTAGGCACCTCTGTAAAGATGGCATGGCATATAACAAAACACATGTAGAGCTCATGAGCATATCATGCACACAATAATCATGGAAAAAATGACAAATAGCTATTTGATGTTGCAGATCAGACAATTAACTCAAATAGCTCTCTTCCAGCAGCCTTTCGGGCATCAAGATGAGCTCAAATGAAAATGATGCAATGAGATGAAATGATGTACTCTCTGAGACGAACATTTTGATATGCCACACGCCCAAAACGGAGCTACAGATGCAGAGTTATAGCATGATGAAAAACGCAAAATAATTAGGGTTTGGGACAAAAGTCAACCGAGAGAAATATCTCAAATCCAGATCTGGCCGGGCGCGCGGATCGAGGTTGGCCGGGGAACTCGCCGGAGTTCGTCGGGGAGGTCGGAGTAGTCGCGGGGTTCGCCGGAGTTCGTCGGGGACGTCGGAGTAGTCGCGGGGCTCGCCGGACGACGAGGGAGGCCGGAGAGGTGGGCGCGCGAGGCCGGGTGGCCAGGGGCGGCGGAGAACGAGGTGGCCGCGGGCGGCGCCGGCGAGGGGCGGCGGAGAACGAGGTGGCCGCGGGCGGCGCCGGCGATGGCCGCGGTGGCCGGAGCAGGCGGAGGCCAGCGCGGTGGCGGCGGGCGCGTCGCCAACGCTGGAGGAGACAGTGGCGCGGCCTGGGTGCGAGGCGGCGGACGGTACGGGCCGGGAGGGCCCCGCCTGGGTCCCGGCGGGCCGGCGCGCGGGTAGGCGCGGCGAAGTGGGCGCGGTGACGGCGGCGAATCGGAGAGCGCCACGTGGCGGCGGCGGCTGGTTCGGACGTGTCCGGCCGGCGGAAATTCGTCCGGCGGCACGATGGGATGGGGAGGTTAGGGTTTGACCCGGGAATTTCGGGAGAGGGTCTATATATAAGCATAGAGGGAGCTAGGAGAGTCCAAATGAGGTGCGGTTTTCGTCCACGCGATCATGATCGAACGCTCTAGATGATGGAGAGGGTTTAGGTGGGTTTTGGGCCAAATTGGAGGGGTGTTGGGCTGCAACACACACAAGGCCTTCTCGGTCCCTCGGTTAACCGTTGGAGCATCAAACGAAGTCCAAATGACACGAAACTTGACAGGCGGTCTATCGGTAGTAAACCAAGGCCGCTTGGCAAGTCTCAGTACAATCCGGAAATGTATATTCCCCACACACGAAAAGAGGTAGAAAGGACCACCGGAGGAGATAGGAGCGCCGGAAAGCAAAACGGACAATAGGGAAAATGCTCAGATGCATGAGATAAACATGTATGCAAATGCAATGCACATGATGACATGATAAGAGATGCATGACAACGACAACAACACATGAAGACAAAAACCCGAACCCAAAGAAATAAAATAACTTAGCGTCGGAAACGGCAAGAGTTGGAGTACATATTAGGTAAATTACATCCGGGGTGTTACAACACTCCACCACTATGAAAGGATCTCATCCCGAGATCTAGGACTCGAAAAACACCGGGTACTCAGAACGTAGGTGGTCCTCGCGTTCCCAGGTAGCTTCACGGTCGGAATGGTGTGACCACTTGTCTTTGAGGAATTTGATTGACTTATTGCGAGTCTTGCGTTCAGTCTCTTCAAGAATAGCCATGGGGTGCTCACGATAAGAGAGATCTTCTTGGAGATCAATGTCTTCGAAGTTGACGGTGCGGTCAGGAGTCTTGAAGCACTTGCGGAGCGGAGAGACATGGAACACGTCGTGCACATTTGCAAAGTTTGAAGGAAGCTCGAGTTGATAGGCGAGATCGCCTCTCTTGCTGACGATCTTGAAAGGAACCACGTATCTAGGGGCAAGTTTCCCTTTGATACTGAAGCGACGAGTACCTTTCATTGGAGAGACGCGGAGGTAAACGTGGTCTCCGATCTCGAAGGCCAAATCACGGTGCTTACTATCATAGTAGCTCTTCTGGCACGATTGCGCTACTTTGAGGTTATCATGAATGACTTTGCACATTTCCTCTGCCTCTGTGATCAAATCATTTCCCAGAACTTGATGTTCACCGGTCTCTGACCAGTTAAGAGGAGTACGGCACTTCCTGCCATAGAGAATTTCGAATGGGGCCTTGCCCAAACTTGCTTGAAAATTGTTGTTGTAGGAGAATTCAGCGTATGGAAGACAATCCTCCCACTTCATGCCGAAGGAGATCACACAAGCCCTGAGCATATCTTCAAGAATATGATTGACACGCTCGACTTGACCGCTAGTTTGAGGGTGGAAAGCTGTGCTGAAGCGGATGTTGGTGCCCATGGCCTTCTGAAAAGAATCCCAAAACTTGGAGGTAAAGATGCTACCACGGTCTGAAGAGATCACCTATGGAAAGCCGTGCAGAGAGACAATCCGAGAGGTATACAGCTCCGCCAATTGAGCTGCAGTGATAGACTCTTTGATAGGCAGAAAGTGAGCCACTTTAGTGAGTTTGTCGATGACAACGAATATAGCATCATTGCCACGCTTCGACTTTGGAAACCCAGCCACGAAGTCCATCTCAATGTAGTCAAACTTCCATTCTAGAATGGCAAGAGGTTGGAGGAGACCAGCTGGCCTTTGGTGTTCTGCCTTCACTCTTCTGCAGATATCACACTCATTCACGAACTGAGCAATCTCGCGCTTCATTCGAGTCCACCAATAAGCCTGCTTGAGGTCCTGATACATCTTCGTACTCCCAGGGTGGATGGAGAGGAGTGAATTGTGCGCCTCATTCATGATAACTTGACGAAGGTCTCCTTTGGGAAGAACAATACGATCCTCGAAGAAGAGAGTATCCTTGTCATCAAGGCGATAGCACTTGTACTTGGGTTGACTCTTGGCAATCCCAATCTTCACCTTCTTCACCATAGCATCAAGAAGTTGAGCCTCGCAAATCTGATTTTCCAAAGTAGGAGAGACTTGAAGGTTGGCGAGGAAACCTTGAGGAACAACTTGCAGATTGAGTTTGTGGAAAGCTTCACAAAGCTCGGGTTGGTAAGGCTTGAGAATCAGACTGTTGCAGTAAGCCTTCCTGCTCAAAGCGTCAGCAATCACATTGGCTTTGCCTGGAGTATACCCGATACTCGGATTATACTCTTGAATCATTTCGACCCAACGAGTCTGTCTGAGGTTGAGATTAGGGTGAGTGAAGATGTACTTGAGACTCTTGTGGTCAGTGAAAATGTCCACTTTTCTTCCCAATAAGAGATGTCTCCAAGTCAAAAGAGCATGCACAACTGCCGTCAACTCGAGGTCATGAGTGGGGTAGTTCTTCTCGTTGGGCTTCAACTGGCAAGAGGTATAATCCACAACTTTCTTCTCTTGCATCAACACTGCACCAAGACCTTGAAGAGAGGCATCGAAGAAGACCTCGAACGGTTTGGATTCATCAGGAGGAGTCAGAACTGGAGCAGTGACCAATTTCTCTTTCAAATTATTGAAAGCGATGTCACATTCCGGAGACCAAACGTACTTGATGTGCTTCTGGAGAAGGTTTGAAAGAGGCTTCGCGATCTTTGAAAAGTTCTCCATGAACCTTCGACAATAGCTTGCGAGACCAAGGAAGCTACGGAGTTGCTTCACGTTCTGAGGTGGTTCCCAATTCACAATTGCAGACACCTTCTCGGGATTCACCGCAATGCCCTTGGCAGAGATGATATGCCCAAGATAGAGAACCTCATCGAGCCAAAACTCGCACTTTGAGAACTTGGCGTAGAACTGGTATTCCCTGAGCTTATCGAGCACCAAACGCAAGTGCTTGGCATGATCTTCTTTGTTCTTCGAAAAGACTAGAATGTCGTCGAGATAGACCAAAACGAAGTCATTTGTGTAGGCGCTGAAGATGAAGTTCATCATGCGAGAGAAAGTCGGAGGAGCGTTGACGAGGCCAAAAGACATGACAGTGTATTCATATGAACCATAGCTTGTTTTGAAAGCCGTCTTGGGAATATCTCGCTCACGGATTCGAATCTGGTGATAGCCCATACGGAGATCAAGCTTGGAGAATACTTGAGCACCTTTGAGTTGTTCGAACAGCTCGTTGATGTTGGGAAGTGGGTACTTGTTCTTGATAGTCTTCTTGTTCAATGGACGGTAGTCAACACAAAGTCGGTCCGTTCCATCCTTCTTCTTCACAAAAAGTACTCCACAACCCCACGGAGAAGAACTAGGTCGGATGAGACCCATTCTCTCTTGAATATCGAGTTGCTTCTTCAACTCCTTCAACTCTTCAGGTCCGAGCTTGTAAGGACGTTTGCAAACTGGTTCCATGCCAGGCTCAAGATCGATGACGAATTCAACTGGCCGGTGCGGAGGCATTCCTGGAAGCTCTTCTGGAAAGACGTCTTGATATTCGCAAACGACTGGAATTTGAGAGATGGCATCCAGTTCACCCTTCTCATTGAGAGAAAACAGACGGATGGTATCATCCCGAGCGGCAAAGACAATTACATCTTCAGACGAATGAGTCAATTGAATCTGCCTGGCAGCACAATCAAGATGCGCCTTGTGCTTAGAAAGCCAATCCTTTCCGAGAATAAGATCAATATTCGAGTTACCAAGAACCACCGGAGAGGATAGAAATTTGTAGTCTCCCAACATGATAGAGACATCGGGAGCAACCAAACTAGAAGTCAAAAGCTTGCCGGGAGAAACAACTTGCATGACTTTGGGCATAACCTCAGTATCAACATTGTGCTTTGATGCAAATGGGCATGACAAGAAAGAATGAGATGCACCAGTATCAAAAAGTACTTTTGCAAGAACATTGTTAACAGGAAGGTTACCCATGATGACATCTGACGAGTCCTCTGCCTGAGCTGCATTCATCAAGTTGGCCTTGGCGTGCTTGGGGTTATGCTTGACCACAGCTATACTTGCCGATCTCATAGGAGGAGGAGGAGGGAGGCACCTCTGATTGAAGCATTTGTTGGCATAGTGACCCTTCTGTTGGCACTTGTTGCACGTGACCTCTGAAAGCGGACGGTGATACGGAGCACTCGATCTTGAAGCTTGAGACGAAGTCTTGTTCTGAAAGCCAGGGTTGGGTGGGTGGGAAGATCCACTACCACCTTTGCTCTTCTGTTGATACAGCTGACGGAATGGAGGAGGAGGAAGCCAATACTTCTGCTGCTTAGCCACTTGAGTAGAGGAAGAAGGAGTAGCATCTCTGACTCGCTTCTTGGAAGCATCACACTTCAGTTGAGCAGCCTCTTGCTTCAATGCCATGTTGTAAAACTCATCGTACCTCCTGGGCTCAAAGACGACAAGAGCTAGCTGGATTTCTTCTCTGAGACCACCCCTGAACTGGTATATCATGCTCTTCTTGGCAGGGATGTCCTGCTTAGCAAAACGGGCGAGCTTCTGAAACATCTTGTTATAGTCGTAGACAGACATAGAGCCTTGCTCCAGGTTGCGGAATTCCTCACACTTGCTTTCAACCACGCTCTGAGGAATATGATGAGCTTTGAAGTCTTGACGGAATTTATCCCAGGTAATCACACGGCCTCCTCTAGAATCTTTGTACTACTGAAACCATTCTGCGGCTTGGTCTTTGAGTTGGAAGGAAGCGAACTTGACAAAGTCCTCAGGCCTGACGTTACTGCACTCGAAATGCTTGCACAAGTCCACGAGCCAATCATCAGCGTCAGTTGCCTCAACGCAATTGCTGAAGGTCTATGGCTGGTTAGCAAGGAACTGCTTGAGTGTAGCAAAGTGATTCTGATTGTTGCCCTGGTTGCCCTGGTTGCCTTGGTTCGCTTGGTTGCGCTCTTGAAGAAGTTGCATGATCAGCTGTGTGTTTGCATTGGTAGCGGCCATCACAGCTCGCCATGCCTCCGGAGGTGGAGGTGGTGGTGGCGGATCAGGATTCGGAGTCGTGCGCGTTGGAGGAGCCATCCTAAAGAGGTTGACATCCATTAGCACACTTATAGACAAGAATTGAAGCTGAACCAAACGGGTTTAAATTGAAACATATAGTCTTCACATCCAAACAAAATGAACGAATGCATTCCAATTGAAATGGTCACATATCCATAAATTGGGAAGCCACTTAGAATTGATGTAGAAGAATAAAATCAACAAGGTACGGAACAAGAACGAATACTCGATAAGGATCACCCAATATCAAACCAAATATCCGTGGCAGAAGAACTAGAGCTACAAGAATTCCCACCTATGAAACTCCCGAACCTTTCCGGTTATACAATCAGGTGTTGGGGATACAGGGGAAGCATAATATCTCACCCAAATCTAGCAAATCCTACATCCAGCTGTATCCATCCTTCAACACATAACCGAGAAAAACTTTGGAAATCGTCTACCTCAACCTTCGAAAAGCATCCGTAATACAAGTTATGGCAATACTCCCGAACTCCCGCCCCAGTACTAGGTGGCGTCGAGGTTATCTCACCAACAACTGCATAAAAGAGATTTTCGATGTCGGCGAACTAAACTCAGGTATCCCAGAACTGCAACGATAAAATTGTGACGACAACACCTCGGAGCTCAACTCCCCGGGACACTGCCACCACCCCTAAATGACAGGAGGCACCAAGAACAATGTTCTCGTCACAAATCGATCGGAACGATTCCAAGATAGACGCGTGATCCTAATTTTTTTTGTGAAATTTGAGAAGAGAAGAGACAAAACTCTACGTCAGGATGCCTTACCAGAGCGATGAAGGGACTGGGGAGTAAAAAGAATTCCTAAACTCTCCGATATATAATTCTTGAATGACTCAAAACATTTTTCTAGACTCAACTCGTCTGCTAATTCGATCAAGCAATGGCGCTCCTAAGGTCGGGGAAGGCTCTGATTACCAACTTGTCATGCCCTCGATGCGGCTATATCTCCTACGTGTCGAAGCACGACTTAGAGGTATAACCGCATTGAAAACAATGTCGCAAGTAAGGTAATCTTCACAACAAACCATGTAAATAGATAATAAGGGGAAAGGTACTTAGTTGGCTTACACTCGCCACATCACACAAAGTACATAAATAACATTACATCATCCAATACACTCATGGTCCGACTACGATACCAAAATAAAAGATCAACCCCAACATGCGACACGGTCCCGATCGCCCCAACTGGGCACCACTACTGATCATCAGGGAAAGACACATAGTAACGGCGTGAGTCTTCGTCGAACTCCCACTTGAGCTCAAGCGCATCATCTGGAACGGAGTCATCGGGCCCTACATCTGGTTTGGAAGTAATCTGTGAGCCACAGGGACTCAGCAATCTCGCACCCTCGCGATCAAGACTATTTAAGCTTATAGGTAAGGCAAGGTAATATGTGGAGCTGCAGCAAGCGACTAGCATATATGGTGGCTAACATGTTTGCAAAAGAGAGCGAGAAGAGAAGGCCAAGCACGAATGAATAACTATAGAACAACCTACGACAAACATTACTCCAACACTGTGTTCACTTCCCGGACTCCGCCAAGAAGAGACCATCACCGTAACACATGCAGTTGATTCATTTTAATTAAATCAAGGTTCATGTTATCTACAACCGGACATTAACAAATTCCCATCTGCCCATAACCGCGGGCACGGCTTTCGAAAGTTCAAATCCCTGCAGGGGAGTCCCAAATTAGCCCATCACAAGCTCTCACGGTCAACAAAGGATAAACCTTCTCCCGGGGCATTCCGATCAGACTCGGTATCCCGGTTCTACAAGACAACTTCGACAAGGTAAAACAAATCCAGCAACACCGCCCGAATGTGCCGACAAATCCTGATAGGAGCTGCACATATCTCGTTCTCAGGGCACACTCAGATGAGACATCCTACGAGTAAAACCAAAGCTCAAGTTTCCCTGAGGTGGCCCCGCAGTCTGCTCGGTCGGACCAACACTCAGAGGAGCACTGGCCCAGGGGGTTTAAACAAGATGACCCTCAGGCTCCAGAAACCCAAGGGAAAAAGAGGCTAGGTGGCAAATGGTAAAACCAAGGTTGGGCATTGCTGGAGGAGTTTTATTCAAGGCGAATTGTCAAGGGGTTCCCATTATCACCCAACCGCGTAAGGAACGCTAAATCCGGGAACATAACACCGATATGACGGAAAATAGGGCAGCAAGAGTGGAACAAAACACTAGGCAAAAGGCCGAGCCTTCCACCCTTTACCAAGTATATAGGTGCATTAAGATAACAAGATAATATAATGATATCCCAACAATAAACAATGTTCCAACAAGAAACGATCTCCAATCTTCACCTGCATATAGCAAAGCTATAAGAGGGGCTGAGCGAAAGCGGTAACATAGCCAATCAACAGTTTGCTAGGACATGGTGGGTTAGAGGTTTGACATGGCAATTTGGGAGGCACGATAAGCAAGTGGTAGGCATTGTAGCATAGGCATAGCAAAAGAGCGAGCATCTAGCAAGCAAAGATAGAAGTGATTTCGAGGGTATGATCATCTTGCCTGCAAAGTTGTCAGAGTTGACTGGATCCTCGAAAGCAAACTCAACAGGCTCCTCGTTAGTGAACTCGTCCCCCGGCTCGACCCAAACAAGACAAACAAGCAAAAGGAACACCATCAACCACGTGCAAGGCTCAAACAACATGATGCAAACATGGTATGCTATGCGGGAAGCGATATGTGATGCATATGCAAGATTTGACAAGGGATGATTGAACCTGGCCTCAACTTGGAAATACAAGAGTGCCACTTGAAAGGTGAGGTGATTTTGGTTGAAATCGATATAAAGATCACCGGAATCAGATGCACGGTTTGGAAATGGCAAGCAAAACAAATATGACAACGGTGTGCGATAAACAGCAAGTAGCCATCTAAATGCATCCAGATAATTATGCTACAGTACTCAAACATGGCAAAAAAAAATACATGGCAGGGATCCACTCATGATGCTTAACAAAAGATGAACACTGAGCTACGGCCAATTCATCCATTACCAGGTTTAAACAAGCATGGCAAAAATGCAAACGATAAACAGATTTCAGACTTCGTGAAATTAACACAAGTCTGGAATTTCAGATCAGGTAGCACACTTTGGAGCATGAAAACTATATTCTACAGGAACTTAACATGGCAAAGCAAGGCATGAAATGAAGCTACTCAAAGAGCTTAACAAAAGTCCCTTAGTGACCTTGAGCCAAAAGGGATCAGAAAATACAATTGCAAGCATGTGAACATGGCAAAAACATAATCAGGTTACAGACTTTGAGAAAAACCGGAGCATGCAAATATGTTAACGAGTAGGCATGTTTACGAGCTCGATGCACTCACTACGGAGCATGGCATTACAAACAAAGCATACACCCATCAAGAATACATATTATATAAGCTAGACATGGCAAAAACAACAACATAGCATGCACGGATCAACAACAACATCCTCGGCAAAGTCGCTAACAAGTAGACAATCTGCCAGGATTCACGAACTAGCAAAAGTAGAGCTCCATTGACTCAAGCTAGGGTGCTCCATAATTGCAAACAAAGATATGGATGGATAGAGCACCACAATGTTAACAAATCATCCTTACTGATCATCCTCAAAAGAGGCACGGATCACTAGGAAACAACATGAACATATGGCATATTGATAAAAACAGATCAAGGACTTAGAGAAATTCTAAGTCCCCGAAATCAGCATTAACGAAAGCACTACTTTGCAAGCTTGTGCTAGTCACCACACATATCACAAAAATACATGGTAGGCACCTCTGTAAAGATGGAATGGCATATAACAAAACACATGTAGAGCTCATGAGCATATCATGCACACAATAATCATGGCAAAAATGACAAATAACTATTTGATGCAGCAGATCAGACAATTAACTCAAATAGCTCTCTTCCAGCAGCCTTTCGGGCATCAAGATGAGCTCAAATGAAAATGATGCAATGAGATGAAATGATGTACTCTCTGAGACGAACATTTTTATATGCTACACGCCCAAAACGGAGCTACAGATGCAGAGTTATAGCATGATGAAAAACGCAAAATAATTAGGGTTTGGGACAAAAGTCAACCGAGAGAAATATCTCAGATCCAGATCTGGCCGGGTGCGCGGATCGAGGTTGGCTGGGGAACTTGCCGGAGTTCGTCGGGGAGGTCGGAGTAGTCGCGCGGCTCGCCGAACGACGAGGGAGGCCGGAGAGGTGGGCGCGCGAGGCCGGGCGGCGAGGGGCGGCGGAGAACGAGGTGGCCGCGGGCGGCGCCGGCGATGGTCGCGGTGGCCAGAGCGGGCGGAGGCCGGCGCGGTGGCAGCGGCCCGTCGCCGACGCTGGAGGAGACAGCGGCGCGGCCTGGGTGCGAGGCGGCGAACGGTACGGGCCGGTAGGGCCCCGCCTGGCCCCCGGCGGGCCGGCGCACGGGCAGGCGCGGCGAAGTGCGCGCGGTGACGGCGGCGAATCGGAGAGCGTCACATGGCAGCGGCGGCTGGTTTGGACGTGTCCGGCCGGCGGAAATTCGTCCGGCGGCGTGAAGGGATGGGGAGGTTAGGGTTTGACCCGGGAATTTCGGGAGAGGGTCTATATATAGGCATAGAGGGAGCTAAGAGAGTCCAAATGAGGTGCGGTTTTCGTCCACGCAATCGTGATCGGACGCTCTAGATGATGGAGATGGTTTAGGTGGGTTTTGGGTCAAATTGGAGGGGTGTTGGGCTGCAACACACACGAGGCCTTCGCGGTCCCTCGGTTGACCGCTGGAGCATCAAACGAAGTCCAAATGACACGAAACTTGACAGGCGTTCTACCGGTAGTAAACCAAGGCCTCTTGGCAAGTCTCGGTCCAATCCGGAAATGTTTAACCCCCACACACGAAAAGAGGCAGAAAGGACCACCGGAGGAGATAGGAGCGCCGGAAAGCAAAACGGACAACGGAGAAAATGCTCGGATGAATGAGACGAACACGTATGCAAATGCAATGCACATGATGACATGATAAGAGATGCATGAAAACGACAACAACACACGGAAACAAAAACCCAAACCCGAGGAAATAAAATAACTTAGCGCCAGAAATGGCAAGAGTTGGAGTACATATTAGGTAAATTACATCCAGGGTGTTACATTCGGCGAGCTAGGCTTTGAGATCATTGCGAGAGTGTGAGCTAGGGAGAGAGAGATCTTCATGCGCAGCCCAGTGTTCGAACCTCAAGGGTTTTACTGAAACCTGTAATCCAAAATTTGGCGCGCCATGTAGGGGTGCGCCGATGTTTTCCTCCCCATCGATCAACCTGCTGTTGCCCCGCATCTCCAATGTTCGACGATCCAAGGACCCAGGCCGACCGCTGGGCGGCTTGGCCCACTCGAGCACCTCCGTTCGCTCTAGAAGACCTCAAGTCCACGCTCCAAACGGCCTGCGTGCCATCCAACACCCGCGGGCGTGGGCAGCGTGGATCAACGTCCCCGCCCTCACGCCGTGGGAACATGCGAGCCGTGCTCGTGGTGGCGCGGGAGCTGCTGCGGTGCCAGCTGATGGAGAGTGGCCGCGACGCGTTGCTGGAGCCTGTCACCGAGCTGTTGGATGCTGCTGCCAGGGGTACGCTGCCTTTCTTCTCCCTACTTACATCTCAAGTTGTGGCCAGGTCACACGACGGGCCTCGATGCGCCCGCGTGCTCCCAGGTGCACCAGGAGGGCTCGCCAGCGTCAGCACGACCGGTGGTGCCGGACATCCGGCCGCGCCCATGCCTCCCCCTGGGGGCGTAGGTGCGGGTGTTGATCCTCACGGTCCAAATCAAGCGCCACCCTACAACCACCAGGGAGGCGCACCAGGCTCGGCGGCGTGGGGCACAGGGTACCACTGGTATCTTGGGAGCAGTCTTACGCTAACCATGGGTCACCGGTGGACCAAGCCGCAGCAGCAAACGGCGACGCCAGCGCGGCAGCCCCACTGCAGTTAGGGGCAGCGCGCTAGGGGCTTCATGGAAGGGGTCCGGAGCAAGGCCCTCCCACATGTCGCGTGGGGCAAGGCATTGTCCGGAGGTAGGTCCTTTGCCGGGAGGCGCCGGTGAGCCCTCCCCCCGGCAGAGGGCCCGTGGTCGCCGAGGGCGCCGCTAGTGTCCCCTTTGCCTCTTGGCATCGTCCTGGTTTCCGGACGCCCCAACGATGGTCGAGGGTGGTGCAAGGCGGGGCCCTCGTTTGGCGATATGCAAAAAAAGACACATCCGTGACATTTTGGGCCGAACGAAATTTTTTTGTCATACATATGACACTTCTATGACGATAATTGTGACAAAACCCGGTATCATCATAGATGTGGTGGGCTCCTACTTCTATGAAAAAAAATCATGACAGAAAATGGGCTTTTCCTCCTGGGCGGGCCGGAGACACAGCCTCATGACATTCTTTGGGCCGTCCATGATGGAAAAATCGTGGTAGAAGCGAGGGGGAGGAAAATTTCGGGGAGTTCCCGGCTACGGTGGGAGGTCGGGGCCGAGCGATGCGCGTTTCTCTCGTACACGTACGCGCGTGTGTGCAAGGCGTTGGCTCTAACTGAACCCGAGCGAGGCGTTGGGCTCTAACTGAACCCGAGCGATTGCACTGCAGGCTACGCGTTACTGAACCCGAGCGATCGATCGATGGCTGTTAACTAAACCCGATCGAGCGATTCCTTCGCTACTGCTGCTAACTAAAGCCGATCGATGCTACCTCTGGATGAACATAGAGCGTTGCGGGGGGTGGATTAACAGTTCCCGGTGGGGGTGGATGAACAGGACCCCGTGGTGTTGCCTCTGGATGAACAGGACCCCGATCGATCGAGCCGGGTTGGGCTGATGAACAGGACCCCGTGGAGGGGCTGGGATGAATAGGACCACCCCGTGGAGGGCAGGATGAACAGTAGATGGTGGAGGGCAGGATGAACAGTGGCCCATGGAGGGGTGGTTGAACAGGAGCCCGTGGAGAGGGCTGGTTGAACAGTAGCGGTGGAGTAGCGCGCGGTGGAGGCCGGATGAACAGGAGCCCGTGGATGAACAGTCGCAGGTGGAGGCTGGAGGAGGTCGACGGTGGATGAACAGTAGCTCGTGGAGGCTGGAGGGGGTCGACGGTGGAGATGAACAGTATCCCGTGGAGTCCCGTTTTGCGGTACGCATGCCCCTCCCGATGAACAGGACCCCCGTTTCGACCGTAGGAGGTCCGTTTCGTCCGTTTTGTGGTACGCCACACCCCTCCCGATCAACAGGACCCCCGTTTCGACCGTAGGAGGTCCGTTTCCTCCGTTTTGCGGTACGCCACACCCCTCCCGATAACAGGACCCCCGTTTCGACCGTAGGAGGTCCGTTTCCTCCATTTTGCGGTACGCCGGACCCCTCCTGATCAACAGGATCCCGTTTCGGAACGTGGCCGGTTGAACACAAGGCCGTTTCCTTCCGTTCTGCGGTACGCCAGGCCTCGTTTCCATCGCCTGTCTGTCCAAGCCCTCCCGATGAACACGACGCATTCCGTTGCCTCCCCATGAACACGACGCATTCCGTTGCCTCCCCATGAACACGACGACGACGCTGTTTCTCCGTTCCGACCCAGCCATGTACACGAGCCCTGGCCGTACGTATGCGCGAGTAGGCGTTCGAGACCCCGCCCGTATGTACACATACGTGGCCGTATTTTCTTTCTTGCACCCTGGCCGCTTGTACGTACGTGTACATGCTACGTGCGCGCCTCTACTACGACACGTGCGCGCCTCTACATCGACCAGTATGTACGTACACGTTCGCGACCAGAATGACAACGCTACGTACGCTTCGACCAGGTGGGTCCCGACTGTCAGGCACTTCCTTGCCTGCGAAGATGTAGCTGGTGGGTCCCAGCAGTCAGGGGGCGAATCATTTTTTTGCCCGGACGCACTTCCTTGCGTGCGAAGATGTAGCTGGTGGGTCCCAGCAGTCAGGGGGAAACATTTTTTCGCAAAAATACAGTGGCCCGTCCGGTGGGTCCCAGCTGTCAGGTGGAGGAATCATTATTTTCCGCGTAATAAGGAGGCACTTCCTTGCTGCGCGTGGACCCAGCTGTCAGCCTCTCCACGTACAGTCCACGTCCGATGGAAGTCGTTCCTTGACCACGTTGACCACACCGCGCCGAGAGCACCAGGGCGGTGGACGACGGCGAGGCCTAGGAAGGGGACGACACGGAGGCAGGGAAGACTCGGCTGTCAGGTGGAGGAATCATTATTTTCCGTGTAATAAGGAGGCACTTCCTTGCTGCGGTCGTGGACCCAGCTGCCAGCCTCTCCACGTACAGTCCACGTCCGATGGAAGTCGTTCCTTGACCACGTTGACCACACCGCGCCGAGAGCACCAGGGCGGTGGACAACGGCGAGGCCTAGGAAGGGGACGACACAGAGGCAGGGAAGACTCGGCAGTTGTTTCCCACGCGGAGGGGAGTACGACTGTATGAGGGTTTACTGGTTCGTCTGCCGTCGCCGGAGAATAACAGCAGGTGTGGGTGAGTAGAGGGATGGCTAGGCCAGCGATGGGAGTACGGTCGGGCGGTGAGGCCTGCGCGGTAGCACAGCCGGCCACGAGGACGAGGGAGCAGGCAGTCCCGCCGGCGCTTGTTTGAGCGGCTGGAGCAAGAAGAGCATAGATTGAAGAAGCACGACGGCCGTTGGATGGACATCCAACAGTCAGTGCTTGTGCGTCAAACTTTTTTTAGGAAAGCCTCAAATATGTGGAAAATAGCATACATCCCATCTGCCATTATTTCTAACAATTTACAGCCCATTTGCTAATTCTTAAGGTTTTTTTGGAGCCCATATTCTTTTTGTTAGCATTACAGCCCATATTGTGGCAACGGTTAAAAAAATATATGAAATTTTTCATATTTCGGTGCGGTCCGAACTATTTTTAATCCCGAAATTTTGACTCACATTCAAACTGATTTTAAAAATAAATGTATATGAATATAAAATCCAACAAATTCTCCACGCATAAAAATTAATGTAATTTAAAATCTTGAAATGAAAAAAAAGATATTTGAAACTAATTGCCGGTTTAATGTGTTTTAAAAATGTACAACCCATTGCTCATTACTGATGGGCCATTTTCTCGGCCAACCGAATGAAAGCTCTCCTCGTCTTGAAATATTTGCAGCCCAACAGGACTGACAAAGCGACTTACTTGGCAAATCACAAAAAAAAACTGGGCTGTGGCCATGGACCCAGCTGTCAGCCTCTCCACGTACAGTACTCTTCCGATGGAAGTCGTTCCTTGACCACGCCGCGCGGAGAGCACCACGGCGGTGGACGACGGCGAGGCCTAGGAAGGGGACGACGTGGCAGTGGAAGCCCACACGGAGAGGACTACGAGGGTTCACTTGTTCGGCTGCGGTGTGAGGCTGCCGTCGCCGCAGGGCCTGGCCAGCGGTAGGAATAGTAGGGGGCGGTGAGGCCTCTGCGGCAGCACAGCCGGCCACGGGAGGCAGGAGCATGCGGCACGACCGGCGCTGCTTTGGGCGGCTGGAGCAAGAAGACCAGAGGTTGAAGAAGCACTACGGCCGTTGGATGGACATCGTATGGTCACTAGAGCTAGAATCGTTCATATTGACTAAGTTGACAAAGCCCTTCGTCCCCGCCAACTTAGTAGGCCCACAAGTCAGCCTCCCAGCAAGCTGGGTCCCAGCTAGCCGGGGGAGTATTCATTTTTTTGTGCGTAATAAGGAGGCACTTCCGGTGGGTCCGAGCTGACAGCGGGGGGAACGTTTTTTCGCGAAATACGGTGGCTCGTCCGGTGGGTCCCAGCAGTCAGGGGGAAACATTTTTTTTTCACAAAATACTGGTGGCCCGTCTGGTGGGTCCCCGCTGTCAGGTGGAGAAATAATTATTTTCCGCATAATAAGGAGGCAGTTCGTTGCGGCTGCCGTGGACCCAGCTGTCAGCCTCTCCATGTACAGTACTCTTCCGATGGAAGTCGGTCGTTGACCACATTGACCACGCCGTGCTGAGAGCACCAGGGCGGTGGACGACGGCGAGGACTAGGAAGGGGACGACTCGGAGCTGGGGAAGACGCAGCAGTGGATGCCCACGCGAAGAGGAGTACGAGGGTTCACTGGTTCGGCTGCGGTGTGAGCCTGCTGTCGCCGCGGAATAACAGGGGGTGTGGGTGAGTAGAGGGATGGCCTGGCCAACGGTGGGAGTAGTACGGGGCAGTGAGGCCTCCGCAGTATCACAGCCGGCCACGGGAGGCAGGAGCACGCGGCACGACCGGCACTGGTTTGGGCGGCTGGAGCAAGAAGACCAGAGGTTGAAGAAGCACTACGGCCGTTGGACGAATATCGTACGGTAACAGTAGCTAGAATCGTTCATATTGACTAAGTTGACAAAGCCCTCCGTCCCCGTCAACTTGGTAGGCCCACAAGTCAGCCTCCCACTATGCTAGGTTCCAACTGGCAGGGGGTATTCATTTTTTTTGTGTGTAATAAGGAGGCACTTCCTTGCGTGCGAAGATAGTTGGTGGGTCCGACATGTCAGCGGGGGGCACTTTATTTCACGAAATACAAAGGCCCTTCCGGTGGGTCCCACATGTCAGGTGGAAGAATCATTATTTTGCGCGTAATAAGGAGGCATTTCCTTGTGTGCGGCCATGGACCCAGCTGTCGGCCTCTCCACGCACAGTCTACTTCTGATGGTGTCGTTCGTTGACCACGTTGACCACGCCGTGCCGAGCGCATCCAAGGTGGTGGACGACGGCGAGGCCCCGAACAGCAACGAGCCAGAGATGGGAAGACGCGGGAGTAGAGTCGCAGACAGAGAGGTGTACGAGGGTTAACTGGTTCTAGTGCGGTGTGGTTCGGCAGTCGGTGGAGAAGAATAGGAGGTGTGGAGGGGTGGAGGGATGGCCTGGCCAACGGTGGTGTAGCGCTTCATAGCGAAGCGTGCTAAGCAGAGCTGCTAGCAGCAGGAGGTAGGAGGTGGTCCCGGCGGCACTGGAGGAAGAAGACGAGAGATTGAAGATGGATGCCGGACATTGGATGTAAATCCAACGGCTAACATTTCAGAATCATTTGTTGACTAAATTGACAACGACTCGCATTGGCTTCGACCTATTGGCCCACATTTCAGCCTCCAAAAATGTGGCACGTATTCAACCCATTTTTTCAGAATTTGCAGTCCTCTTTTTTGCGTGGTAGAATTTACAGTCAATTTGATCTTTTTTTTCAATTGCAGCCATTAGTTGGGCTGGGTGAACAAATAATGTAGCGTCCATGCGGCCCATTTATTTTATTTCCTAAAAAATTACAGCCCATTTGCACTTTCTCGAAATACACGATTTTGCTGGGCTGATTCTAATTATAATATTGGGTTGGGCCAGCAATGTTATCAAAAAATAAAAAGGGGCTGAGCATTTTGTTATAAATATATTTAAATAATAAGTGATATTATTGCATTCGTCCTTAAATTTACTGTCTTACCAAGCTTTATATAATAACATATAAAATAATTTTTTTTAGAAAAACAGGGAGCATCTCCCCGGTTCCATTGCTGAGAACGAAACCACAACATATTCTGATACAGCAGCTCAAAGAGCAGTTCGAAAGCAAAGGTAGAAAAGCTACAAACTAGGGGGGTGGATGAACAAGTTCTCTGAATAACACAAATCATCTGAGTGGTGCCAAAGGCAGAGCGGATAGAGCACTCAAATGACACAAGGAGGGTCCAGCGAAGCCTTCATGGTCTTCAGCTGAGGGGCCGTGTCAGCCTGCGGCGACCAGTAAGCAAGCGAAGACACCGGGCTGGAAGGCGTAGCATGGTGGATGTCCCTCTTTTTCGGTGCTAGGTGCACATCATCTTCATCAGAGATCTTGAGACGAGCCCACGGGTCCAGCCCTAGAGTAGGTTGAGCCTTGTTCAGCCACAAGTGATCGCCAACGGTTTCTGGAGGGATCTTGTTAGGGTTTCCACGAAGCTCATCAACTTGTCCTTGTCCGATCCGGAGGAGAGAATCGCCCAGTTCCTCACCATGTTCCTGATCAACCTCAAGACCTGCGGAATGGAAATCCAGGAGGTGTTACTGAAAATCATAGCATTTTTATATTTCCAGAGGCACCAAAGGACAGTTGAGCTAATAGTGTTTAAAACTGAGCACTTTTTGGTAGCATTCCAGAATCTGGCGACAGATTCGAAGGATGAGATAATCTGACTAGAGAAATATTCCTCAATGTGGGCCCAGAGATGTTTAGCAACTATACATTCAAAAAATAGGTGAGAACAAGACTCTTGTTCCAAGCAGTAAACACAATCGAGGGGTTTGATGATGTGTCTCTTCCTAAGGTTATCCCTAGTCATCAATTTGTTTTTGGAGAGAAGCCAGGGAAATACATGAATTTTAGGGGGAACTCTCGATTTCCAGACAGCAGGGATAAACACGGGTTGAACCCCTCTAAAGTTGATAACATGATAGAGGGAGCTGGAGGAATACTTCCCCTTATTGTCCAGCTGCCAAATCAGGGCATTCGGCTCGGCAGTAAAGATAATGCTTTTGGCAATTTCCTCCAACTGGAACCATTGTTCCATGAGACTATCACTAAAGTTCCTTCTAAAAGAGAGTTTTAGGCATTGACCATTCCAAACTTCATTGACACTTTTGTTAAGCTCATTGCGGACAGAGTAAATAGGCCAAAATTGGACTGCTAGGGGGGATGTGCCAAACCAAGTATCTTCCCAGAACCTGGTTCTGCTCCCATCCCCTATGTTCCATCTATAGCCAAATTTCACAGCATGCATAATAGATTTTTATCCTTTCCAGAATCTAGAGGTCTTAGGGTTGGAGGAAGGGACAAAAATATTAGGTTTATTTCCTAGGTATTTATGGGCAATAAGAAGCTTCGAGGGTTTCAGGTCTTCCTCATAGAATCTTTTAATCCAAGACCCTAGAAGACAGATGTTAATTTCTTAGAGGTTAGGTATGCCTAGGCCTCCAAAATCTTTTTTCATAGAGACTAAGGCCCAATTAGCAAGGTGTAGCTTCCTATTTCCCTCAAAATCATTCCACAAGAAATGAGACATCTGAGAATTGATGAGGTTCACTGCCCTTTTAGGGAACTTGAAGAAGGAGAGGAGATACACTGGAATGCTAGCCAAACAAGCTTGTATGAGGATCAATCTACCTCTGTAAGAGAGAAGTTTGCCCCTCCACCCAGCAATCCTTTTAATGATTTTATCCAGAAGGGGTTGGATATCCTCTCTCCTCAGTTTATCATAGTGGAGAGGGATACCTAGGTACTTAATGGGGAAGTTACCTTTATTACAGACTAGAATAGAGAGGAAGTCAGTTAACTCCTGATCATCCATGTTGATAGGGATGAGTTCACTTTTAGAGTAGTTGATTCTCATGCCTAATACTTGTTCAAACCAGGTTAGAACAGTTTTTAGATTGCTAGCATGTGTGGAGTCATTGTCTAAGAAAAGGATGGTATCATCTGCATATTGAAGGCAGATGATGCCACCAGGGCAGACCTCAGGACAGAGCCCTGCAATCAGACTACGATCAACAGCTTTGCTCGGCATCTTAGTAAGAACGTCCACTACTAAATTAAACAAAAGCGGGGAGATGGGGTCACCTTGCCTAAGGCCTTTACCAGCAAGGAAAAAATCACTTTCACAGTTATTTAACTTGACCCCAACAGATCCCCCATGAGTAAGTTGTTGGATCCAACTCTCCTCTATGAAAGGCTTGGAAAAGATCTAAGAGATCATTTTTCACCAAGTCCCAAAAATGTTGGTAAAACAAGAAGGGAATCCCATCAGGACCAGGAGCCCCGTCAGGATAAGAGCTAAAAATGGCTTCCTTCACCTCTATCTCTGAAAAAGGGGCTTCTAGCAGCTCATTTTCAGCAGGAGAGACTTTTTCAGAAGCAGAGAAAAAAAAAATTTGTAGAGAGAACCCAGAAGGGTTTTCTTTCTTAAACAGGTCTTTGTAGAAGTCACTAGCCACTTTCAGCATCTCATCTACCTCAGTAACAGGGCCATTAGGGCCATCAAGGGAGTGAATGAGGGTTTTCCTCCTCCTCTGGTTAGCTACGGCATGGAAGTAAGCAGTATTTCTATCACCCTCCTTAATGTTCCTATCTCTAGACCTTTGTTTGGCTTTGATTTCTTCTTGAAGCCAAATTCTCTTGAGCTCTCCATGGACAAAGTTTAATCTATTAGTCTCAGCCTCAGAGAGGTCAGTGGTTTCTGCCTTAATATCTAGAGAATCAAACTCAAGGAGGAGAAGCCTTTTGTATCTTCTAAGATTAGCTTCCTCATTGGAGTTCCACCCTTTGGTAGTTCTTCTAAATCTCCTGATTTTGATCTGCCAATTTTCTAGGGGGCAGCTAATCCCAGTAGGCTCATTCCAGATTTTCCTGACTAGCTCAGTAAAATCTTCTCTAAGCAACCACCACTTTTCAAATTTAAAACTATTGCTCTTTGGAGTTTGGTTAAGACCAAAGTCCTAGAGCAAAGGAGTGTGGTCACTACCACATCTAGGCAGAGCTCTACAACTAGAAAGGGGAAAAAACTATCTAATTCTGTGTCACAGAAAATTCTGTCAATGGTGGACATAATCCTGGAGCAGCACTTCCAACATATCTAGCAGAACTGTGGGTTTTCCTTCTGACAGGGCAATTCTCAACTTTATGGGTAACCATTTTGCAGATAAAACAACTCTTGGGCTTGACACATTTATTCAAATGATGCCCTGGTTCCCCACAGTTGTAGCAGATCACCTTAGAGTATGCCATAAGGCCCGAAGCAGGGGCAGGAGCAGTTTTCTGGATGTCCTATCTCTTCTTTTGCTGATTCTTGCCTTGAGATTTCCCACTGATCTGACAGTCAGAACCACCAGCAGATTGATCTTGGGCAATTACAGGAGCCTGCCCAGATTGTACCCCCATTTGGAGCGGAGGTGGGTCGTACCACTGCCCAACCGGCGCTCCCCCCCATTGTGATAGGGGAAATTCATCAGAGTTCCTGGTTCCTTCTCATCCTCCAGCCAGATGTTGTCTCTCAGGAAGCAGAAATAACCATCAGACAGCTCAATTGAAGTAGATTGCAAGCCTAATTTCAATCTTCTGCAGGTTTGGGGGAGAGGTAAGGTAGGGGATCCACCTGCTCCGGCTCCGGTGGCGTGCTGGTGGGCAGGAGTCCAGTCAAGCATTCCCATCTCGCAGCACGGCGTGGATCTCCTGAATTCACTTCTCCTTTCGCCCATCGAACGAACGCAATCGGCAACTCACTGGGGTGGGGCATCCTGTGCTTCTCCGAGAAATCTCCTTCGAAGTAGATCCACAGGGCTAGATTTAGCAGCTCCCAATCCACATGATCCTTGCACATCCGAGCATACCTGCGCGAGTGAGAGAACGGATTCGGTCCCTCCTTGGCTTCCTCCCTCGCAGCTTCCTCCTCTGCTTCCCTCCATTCGCGCGTGCACTGGGTCCAGGAGAGAGCGTCGTCGCGGATCTGCATCGCCCGCTCCCTCCATCTCTTCCCTCGAGTTTCCCGCAGCACCGCCGGTGCGATGGAGTCGAGCGACTGGAGCATCCGCGGGAAGGCTTTGTAGACATGTGGGAGATGCATATTGTACATCTGCCTGTCTTCCAGCCATTCCCCCATGGATATGGCCGGCGACTCCATGGGGTGCGCGAGCGGACTTGCTGAGGGGGGCAGGCGCGCTCGGGGTCAGGAGGCGGGGGTGGCGGCGAGATCTATGGCGGCGAGGGTGGAGGTAGTGGCGGGGGCGGCGGCGAGGGTGGAGGTAGTGGCGGGGGCGGCGGCGAGGGTCGAGGTGGTGGCGGGGGCGAAGGGGATCGCGAGAGCGGACATCTATTTGCCAATTATGTGAACTAAACAGTCAACATATAAAATAATTTAAATATATACAATATAGTTAGAAGGGAAACATAAGTTGGACCTGGCGTTCCTATTCTTATATAAAAAATAGAACAGACCTCTGCGTTTTCTTCAAAAAAATACATAAATTGGGCTGCCAAAAAAAAACCTCGGATGGGAGGTCCATAGGCCGGTCGATACATGACGGCCCTAAGAAAATACAAACAGGCCTATGGACCTCCCATCCGAGGACATGGGCTGCGCATGTTAAAAATCAAAGCCTTGACGGGGCAGCCCAAAACCACGTCCAACACTTGCCAAAACTTCGTCCCTTGTTTTCTCTGTGTTTCGCACACTCGACATTGTGTGGGCATTTTGACTGTGCATCATATGAAGATGTGTTATGCATGAATGTTGATTAGCATGATGTTAACTGGCTGCTAGTACCATTTTCGACCATGAATAAAACTTCCAACATGATGTTAACCCTGTTTGAAAAGGCCGTGTTAATATAAATGCTCTGCCTCTAAAAGTTGCAGTTTCTTATCTGAAACTGAACTTGCAGTTTCTTATCTGAAACTGAAACTTGCAGCATTGTCTGCACTTTTATGCTCCTATGAAACTACATTTTTTTAAGTGCTAAAAATAGATATCTAGAATTCATAAAATACTTCATATGCTCAAGACTGCAAATCTGAAATTCAAAAGACATTCATATCTGAAAGTACTCTCAAAATACACAACATAAAACACAATTCACAACCTGCAAATACTGACAACCCTAAGCTCCTCCTAACAATTCATAACCTGCCCGACTATTGGGCTGGGGGGCAGCCCCCTCCTATTCCTCGGCGGCAGACAGCCGCCCCGTGAGACGATATGAACGGCGAGGGAGACGATGGCGGGGAAGCGTCGTCGGGCCAACTGCTTTTCTCCTCTTGTAGTTGGGTTCGGTCGACGAAGACTCTACCGGCTCGCTCTGGCAGGACACCCTCACAAACGGCACCCTGTAGATGCTCGATCCTTCAATCTCTGGTGGATGCTCCATCTGGGATCGATACTCCCACCACCGCTCCCTCACGATCGGATTCGGTGAATCTGTTTGCTCCATGGCCCAGAGGAGCACCTCTATGTACTCTGGCGTGACTCCCTCCGGGAGTATCGCCGCCTTTTCGCTCTGTTGCAGATATTTGGCCATGGATGTCGCCATCGCCGCTAGTTGGTCCTTGTTGTCAGACCAAAACTGTATCTCCAACATCCTAGCTAGCTTTACCGGGTCGCCATCTGCGATCCTCATGTATCGGTTGTACTCCTCCATCGATCTACTTCTCCACAACACATTCACTCGCCGGCGGTGGTTTTTGAATGGAAGAGGAGAGGAGCAGCGCTGGTTTTGGATTAGAACGGGAGAGGAGCGACGCTGGTTTTGGACCGGAACAGGAGAGGAGGGGCGGTGGTTTTGAAATGGAAGAGGAGAGGAGCGGTGCTGCATTTAGATTGGTACAGGAGAGGAGCGACGGTGGTCTTGGAAGTATTTTTTTGTTGTTTCGCGTATTTTGGGTCAAAGTTTGACCACGTACTATATTTGACAAGCAAAATGTGAATGCATGTCACCAAAAATTGTATCGTTTGGTTCGTATCTGAATGTACTTTCAAATTATACTCCCTCCATTTTTGTATACAAGGCCAAAAACTCATATTACAGGTACCAAGGTAAAAAACAATGCTATGTTTAAGTCAATGTTGCAAGCTAGCTTGTCACCTTGATTGTCATGTTAATTAATGTGGTTTTTCTCTCCCAAGCACAACAAGCCAACCCTCTTACTCCTCATTGGTTGATTAATGTTGGGAATGCAAGCTAACCTTCTCACTCCCACATGCACACAAGGGATATTAATGTCCTCGAGTGCTAGTACGAGGCAAACGCCATCAATTTTGCCTCGATTAATGTTAGTGGCCTTGTATAGTTGCAAATTGTAATTTTGATTGTGGCCTTGTATACAACGTATAACATATATTTTATGTGCGAAAATCATGGTCAATTATGACCCAGAATAAAAGGGAGACTAGTTAATGTGGGGTCGCTTTCTTAATTGAAGGGTAAATTGATTTTGATTTTGATCCAGTCAGAGCGCGTCGGCCCTCTCGTCCAATCCTAAATCGCTGCCGCACGCTCCTCTCCCTCTTCTCCATTGCAAAACCACCTCCTCTCCTCTCCATCATCTCCATTCCAAGACCACCGTCTCGCCTCTCCCTCTTCTCTATTGCAAGACCACCGTCTCTCCTCCATTTTCTAGACGCTTTGCTCCATGGCGCGGGCGCAATCCATGGATACAAAATTAGTATACTGTATACTATTTAAAAGTCGAGGGCGGGGCTCTTCCTGCGCGGTAGGCGGCGGGGCAGTTCCGCCTAGTCCATTCGACAGAGACGCGAGAAGACGAGGGAGTAGGCTGCTGCAAACGTAGGGATGTGTGATTTGACAGCGAGTTACTGCTGGACAGGTGGGGCCCCGTGATTTGACTTGCCATTATCATTTTAAATGCGGCGCTACGACCGGCGTTAGTCTCCCATATTCCTGACCACCTCCATACATGTGCCTCTCCCAATGCTCCACCATGTAGTAGAGGCTGGCTCTTGCATGAGAGCCCACTTCTCCACTTTTTCCTTGCCTCTCTTTCCTCCACATATGCAAAAATGCCATGTAAAGCGCACTATTGTACTTACTTTTACTTGCTCCTACAGGTGCTTAAGCTTGCCACATAAGCATAAAGTCTGATGTGGCAAGTTAATCAAGAAGAGAGAGACTAGTTTGGTGACCCAAGGAAGAAACGGTGCTAAGCGCGTGTACCTTGGTGAAAAGACAATTTTGAGTCTATAGCTATTTAAATGAAGCAAACTTAGCAACACCATTTCATTGGAAGAGGTCACTCCTTGGCAAATGCAATAAATACACACGCTTAGCACCGTTTCTTCCTTGAGTACGAAGAAAGAGATAGAGAGGAGTAAAAAATACACTTATAGCCAACCTTGTTGTAGTATGAGTGACTAAGTGATGACTATGTATGACATGCCAACATCAGATAGCCTAACGCACCGTGTTAAATCTCCAAGGGCGCGAGCGACGCGACGGTCGTGGTAGGCGCGACCATGATACGGGCTGCTGGCAGCCCTTGGATCTGAGATCAAACGGTCGCATGCTAAGTTGCTGAAAATTTGCAGAATAACCCTCCAGGATAGGATATTCACCCATAGGTCTAGAATCACGCCATGCAACCATTCGATCTAAGATCCATGGGCTCTCGGAAGCCCGTATCATGGGATAATGGAAAGCCAGTACCCTGCCGTTCGCACGCTGGCAGTTCGCTCCTACTCGTCCCCGCACATCCTTCAATACTACGGCGGTTCGCTCCTACTTGTCCCATCCATTCACATTACGGCAGTTCCACTAATCCTAACCCTCCTCCCAAATCCATGGCGTCCCAAATCTCCACGATCGGCGGTGAGTACAAGGTTAGAACCATCACCGGCGATGAGTTCGACGTCATCTACACCCGTTCTTCCACGGCGGTGAAAGGATGCCTTTCTCGCTTCATACGCATGTTCAAAGACTCAGATGATGAGTGGGTCGCTGGGCTAGATGTTGAGTACACCACAGTCCTGGGACGAGAGAAGGATCTAAAGGACGAAGAGAGGAAGAAGCCCGCCGTGATCCAGGTTTGCGTGCATGACTTATGTTTGGTCTACCACATATGCCATGCCGACGTTGAGTGCCAGGATTTTAAGGACTTCCTCGAGAGCAACCTAGTCAAATTCGTTACTGTAGACTTTGGTAACGACAAAGGAGTCCAGCATCAGATAGGCATCTTTGTAGGGAACACCTTCGACCTCCAGAAGAATCGGCTGGTGTCCTCTCGTCAGCCTTCAATGTTGACCCTGGCAGGAGCCATGGTTCATCCTTCGTACGGTAAACTGGAGAAACCTCATTACATGTTTCATCGTCATGCATGACAGCGGAATTTACTAGATATAGACCACATCCACTACGCTGCAATGGATGGCTACCTTTGCTTCAATATCTACAAGGGTTGGATGAAGAGCAACAGCCAAGTGTGCGGTTCAAGAAAAGAAGTATCGGCCAAGAGGAACAGAGACAAGGACGAAGTCGAGGACGTGGACGAGGACTCCAAGTAAGGTGGCAGTGTCGTTTCTCATGGTGGTTCTAATGCAGTGTCTACCGGAATAGTTGCAAAGTTTAATTTCATGTGTGCTTAATTTAATCTGAGGGGTGTGTTGTGCTGAGCCCCCAGTAGAATTATGTTATGTTTCTTCTCGTTACTTTAACTCTTCAGTACGTACATACTAGTATTTCTTACATTTCATCTTTTAGTTGGTATAGTACTACCACTCATTTCTTCACATTATATACGTACAATATATATGGCCAACATCATATAGCCAGTAGTTTAGTTGTCAAAGAATTTCAGGGTGCTTAGTTTTGTCAAAGAATTCCAGGATGCTTAGAGGGTGCTTGGATCCAAGGGACTTATTTTAGTCTGACTAAAAATAGTCTCTTTAAGCAGCTAAAGTTCCAAGCACCCCTGACTAAAGAGGGGCTAAAACTAGTCTTGAGACTAAAAAATTTTAGTCAGGGTACCCCTACTAAAATGTGGATTAGTCCTCTCTCTACTCATTTAACTCCTCTCCTTTAACATAGGCGAGTTATGGATTGGAGGGTTTGGAGGATAATAAATGCTCATTAACTTGATTTTAGCCTTTTTAGTATTTGGATCCAAGCATGGGTGAGGCTAGCATGTTTTAGTCCCACTACTTTTAGTCATGGGAATAAAACATATCCAAGCACCCTCTTAGTTTTATTTGAGGGGTGGGTTGTGTTGGACACCATTATTGTGACTAGCCATTTTAATAGTACTATATGCATAATTTGGCAACGAGCGCTCTCTATATGTACCACCTTTTTTTAATTTCAAGTTTTGCTCCATGGCGCAATCAATCGATACTACTGCTGTACAAAAGTATACATTTTTAAAAGGCTAGAGGGCGGGGCAGTCTAGCTTGGTTGGTTTCACGAGAGGCGAGGGCCTTTGTGATTTGATGGCTCATTACTACTGGAAGGCGGGGCCTTGTGATTTGACTGCTCGTATAAATGTGCCGACGACCTGATCGAGGAGGAGCAAAGAACCGTGCGGTATACTCAAGTTTTCCACTGGAGTAGTACTGCGACGGAGGAGCACGAAACACGGCAGCCCAGTGCCATATGACGATAAAAATGATCTAATTTGCTAGTCATCTCATTGTTAGAATTTTTCTATTCATTCCCTCAAAAAAACATTGTTCTATTCATGCCTTGCAGAGAACGTGACACGTGTGGCGAAACACCCGAAGCAAAAGATGAAACACATGAGCAAAAGAAGAAGGAAGATTATAACCCCAAATGATCAAATTCGCCGCGGAGTCATAACTGCTTCTTCATCGCCTCCACGACCTCCATCTCCTTGCGCGTCTCCTCCGCCATCTTCATCATTATGTCCATGACGTGGCATTTCTCGATGCGAGCCATCATCTTGTTCCACGACCATATTACGTACCTTGACAGCAGCCGGGTGCTCGATGCGGAGCTTCGCCAACTCTTCCTTCTGTTCCATGGTGAGGGCCTGCATCATCTTCATCGAGGACCTACTATTCTCATGCAGCTTCTTCCAGTCGGCGTTCTTATCCTTCAACAAGTCGATCTCGTGGCAGAGCTTCTCATTGTCCTCCCGAAGTCGCAGGATTTCGCCGGTCGCCTTCTTCTCCGAGGCAATGCTCTTCTTCAGCAGCATCACCAAGCCGGTAGGCAACTCCCCCTGCTGATTGAGCTCAGCGGGCATGTCGTCGAGGCTCTCCTTCAGCAACTCCATCAAGCCTAGGATGAACTCCTTCTGCTTATTGAGCTAATCGGGCATGCCGTCGAGGGATAACGACTCTAGCTCCGCCGGCTCGGCATGTTTGCCTCCGTGGCTAGGGCGCTCCTGGGAGCCATCTCTTGCCTGTGAGAGATCTTTCGAGGTCTCTGCATGGCGGCGAGCCCTCTTTTTTCCGCAGCCTTGGTTGCTACTCCCTTGTTACGAGTAGTTCTCGACCTAGAGCTTTGCTCACCGGCCATGGCAACGACGGACGAAGAAGAAGCACTTATGAGGAGGAAAGGTAGAGTGATTTTCGGTTAGGTAGTTCCCCTTTTTATAACCTAAGTACTAGCACTAGTACTAATACCTGCATAGTGGGAACACGTTCAGGTTTGGTACGCACTACTAGTAGGTGTGAGCAGGCTTTCGAATGTGATGGGAACAAGGTAAAGATTAATTGATGGTTTTGGTTTCGAGGCCCGAAACAGCTCCTGATGAGTTTAGCGGAACATAAATTTCAAGTACTACACTGCTCAAATGCGTAAATATTATGTTACTGTCAAAAATTGGAACAAAATACGAAGGAGACCAATGGAAGTACTACTAGCAACCCACGATTTAACTACTCGCATGCGTGCAGTGGAGTAATAATGTCTTTCTTCCGCCCTCACATCCACTCAATTTGCATGCGCTGTATTAATTGACCATCAATGAAGTGAACAACTTTACACGCGTCAAATTATCACATGGGGTGGATCTTGGTACGAAATTGCGTCTGCCCATGTACCCGCGTTTGTGTGCGAGGAATGAGTGTGTGGATGGCGTGCGTGCACATCTTCGCTTCGTGCATGTACCGCCACTATGGCTCAGGGAGGACGAGTACATTCTTCTGGAACCGGCAGCACGTCACTGTGATCAATCCACGCAAGGAGGTCACGACAACGCCTACACATGTGCCACGTGGCTTCATGAACTATAAGAGAGACACTGTGTAGCGTGCCATTGGTATTCTCATTTACGTGTTTTGCACATACTCGAAGTACTAGTAAGGTACACGTGCATTGCACGCATCAGATTTTGCAACCAAATTATGAATAAATACCACACTATAGCATGTAAGCTCTGAGTCATATATGCCTGATGTAACCCTTTGTTTAATTCTTATAGTTCATCTCATTCAAAATCAATTAGTTTTTATAAAAAGCTAAGAACGCGGGAATAGGAAAAACATGGGATTATAGTGGAATGTCGTCTTGAATCCTACAGGATTGTACGAGTGTTTGATTGTGCATAGAAAAAATGCAAAATTCTTTCAAAGAGGTTTGAGTGGATGGGATGTTTCCTATGAAATCTAGTGCAAATGAATCATATGGAAAAATTCCTATGGTTTACAATCCTACGAATCAAACAACCAAGATAGGAAAAATTCCTAATGATTAGAATCCTCCAAAATTCCTTTGAGAATCCTTTGAATCAAAGAAGCCCTTAATCTATTTTATGATTCGTGGAATTGTGCGTTGTAAAGCATAAAGTAAAAACAAATAATGGTAATTCAACTAGAAAAAAGTTTGGGCAGTTATGATACGGAAGATTCTAGAACAAAAGAGAACCACTATTGTTTTGAGGTTTGTGCATTATACTTAAGTTCAACCATGGAGTCTGCTAGATTGTACATGTGGCAAAATCCGGTGGGGGCTAGAAGATGGTGCGAGGGGACGAGTGGAGGGAGACTATGAAGGAATGCACAAGTGCGAGATAGATATTTAGAGAGAGAGGGCGAACACGTGCACTGATGCGCGCAGTGGCAGAGCCATGAAAAATAAATGAGCTAGGGGGCCAAGCATTGCTAATCCTTTATGAGGAGGGTCAATTCATGAACTTAAACCATTTTTAGCAGCAATTGTCTAATGATCACATTCATATTAGCCTTGATATATAGTGATGTTAGGGGGAGGGGGCAGGGCCCTTACTGCCCCTGTCCTTGCCATTGTGCACGCGTCTGAGAGATGAAGCGGAAGGCATGGATGATGAGAGGGGGACGTTGGATACATAATTAATGTGGGTGTATTAGCTATATATGTTAATCATATATAGAGAGGTATAGATTGATCGATGTGGACGTGGGAAAGAGGGTGAGACCTCACTGGATATATCGATTGATCGGTTTGTGTGGAAAACTATGAAAGACCTAGCTATATACACACATACGTAAAGGAACATCGATCGTTGCGCATGCACGCGTGAGAGATAAAGAATGCCCGATATGATGGAGAGGGGGATGTGTGTTGGTGTGTGCCTTCATGGGAGACCGACCTGAAGAAAAAGATTGCATGCGTGCGATGGATAATGCCGACTGGTAGTGTGTGTGCATGCATGCACGAGAGAAAGTTAGTGGTACAATTATAAAGAGAAGACTACTGTGTGGGTGTAAAAGAATAGCTGAATAGGTGAGGTCACAATCAATGTAAAGTTGAATTCAAATATTTGAATAAGAGATCCTGATGTTTGAAACACATGCATGCATGAATATAACGGAGATATGCGTGGTGTGGTTTGGAAACGAGCATGTTGTAATGTATACACATTGGACAAGGTCAGACTGATTTGAATTTGAGATACCGATGGCAGACATCATTTGGCCACGTCGCATCCGTGCATGGACACACTATTCTAATTGGAGATGATGGGCGGCTTTTGCATCACATATCTATATCTATACCCCTATATATATATTATATTTTATATATTTTTTATATTGTGTGCGGGTAACTTTAACTTTGAAAGATGGTCGTTGGATGAGGCGAATCTGATGGTCCAAAGATGGCAAATTTGAGCACTACTAGCTGTTGGATATCATCTAGATTCCACCAGATTTCGCCACATGTATAATCTAGAAGACTCCATGGTTGAACTTAAGCATAATGCACAAACATCAAAACACAAGCACTTCTTATTTGTTCTAGAATCTTCCGTATCAGAATTGCCCGAATGTTTTTCTACATGATTTGCCATTATTTGTTTTTACTTTATGTCTTACGACGCACAATTCCATGAATCTTAAAATAGATTAGCTTTCTTATAAAAACTAGATGATTTTGAATGAAATGAACTATAAGAATTAAACGAACATCTACATCATGCATATATGACTCAAATCTTGCATGCTATAATGTGGTATTTATTCATAATTTGGTTGCCAAATCTCATGCGTGCAATGCACGTGTACCTTACTCTAGTCTAAATGGTGTTTGTGTGTGTGTTGTGTGTGTTGAGGTGCAAATTGTCTTTTTTTGGGTATACGTTAAGCTTGTTCTTCCGAAATTTCAAGCCGCGCCTTGTTATGCCAAAAATTCAAGCTAGCGTCTCTATCTATCGTGCTGCGAAACTCCCGCCTCTTCAACCCGCGCCTTGTTAGCCCGAAATATTTAAGATATATCTTTGTCTCATTGTGCTCCGACAACTCCCTCCATCTCAACCCGCGCCTTGCTATTCCGAAATTACAATGCGCGCAAAAACTCCCACCTCCTGTGAAATCCCGACACGTGAAATGCCCGTGGTACCCCTGAATCGAAAGAACTGCCTCAAATCGGTGGGGGTACTTTCGTAACTTACCCCACATTTCGGACAAGCGCGTCTCTAAGCCATGGTTCCCCACTGCCATCCCATCCGCCCACCCATTCGTACACCGAGGCCGCGAAAACCCGCGATGAAACTCCACACCCTGCTCCGTCCACCACCCAGCCGGAGCCTCTTCCCCGATGACGTCGTCCACAGCAACACCTCGACGTCCCTCATCCACCGTACCGGATGAGGATCTGTCGTCGATCTCATCGTCCTGCCGGTTCAGCCACACCGTCCTCCACCTCCAAGGAGCTGCCCCGACGTTCCCCTCGTCTTTCGCGCCACCTCCATTCCCACACCGCCGTCTTCACCTGCACCACCGGAAGAGCATCATCATCACCGTTTCCTCGGATGAAGCTGCGGCCTAATCGGCGCCACCAAAGAGGTTGTACACTAATCGCTGCATTTTCTTCTTGATTCGATCTCATGGTGCTGCCGGCGCTTGGTCCCGAGCCGACACGGCGCGGCTCCATCCACGGCGGCGTCGCCCGCCACTTCCTCCACGATGTCGCTCCCTCAGCGGCGACGTCCACATCAGTAGGATCTGCTGCTTTAGCTCTCGCTCGCGCTGCTGCTCTGCTCTTGCTCTCGGTCCCCTGCCTCATCTGCTCTTGCTATTGCTCTTGCTCACGCTGCTGCTCTCGCTCTTGCTCTTGCTTGCGATGATGCTCCGATTTAGCTACACTTCACTCCGATGCCGCCGGGGTGAAGGAAGAACCAGCCGCAGCGGGGAGGGGGGCTCGCCAGAGAGGTACCCTACTATCTATCTTAGGGTTCAAGATGGGGGCGGTGGTCGCCGGTGGTGGCGGGGCGTTGACGGGGCGGTGGCGTGGGGATCGCTGAAGAAAAAGCTCAGCACGGGGGGGCCTAGAGGGATGGCCGGGGCAGCGGCGGACCAGCGGTGGGGAGTGTTTTCTGGGCGGGCGGTGCACCGCCGGCCGCGGGCGGCGGGGGGTTGCTGTTTGGCCGGCTCAGGGGGTGGAGGTTGAAGATGAACCGCATGCCCTTGATTTCGTATCCAACAGCTGCAAAATCGACTGACCAGAGATGAAAAAGTCAGTCGACCGATGTGTAGCCTCACCTTGCTAGTGCGTTCAGTTTTGACAGCAAAATTCAGTTTCGACAGCAAATTTCAGTTTCGACAGTTAAGTTCAGTTTCGACAGTTAAGTTCAGTTTCGACAGTTAAATTTAGTTTTGACAGTTAAGTTCAAAGATGAGCGGCTGATGTATTTTACATCTAGCACTTTGTGTTTATGTATTTTACGTCATGTATTGGAGATGCTATTAGAATTCCACTCAGGTTAACGTTGTTCGTTGTCTCTCTTGTCCTGCTTCAGCCTCGGCGTCGTACAACTCACCGGAGCTGCTCCAACGATGAAACCCTTCATCACAGCGGAGCAGTACCTCGGGCTCCATCTCCAGACGCCTAGGATCTTCTTACCCTCCTTCGACAGCCAAGTCAGCCGGAGCATCCTCACCGGCCAACCCAATCACGCTGAGATCGACATGGCTTCGCCAAAGAGGTTGTACACTTGTTGCATCTCTTTTTTACTCTACATGTTATATATATATTGTCCACTGAGCACTCATAGTAACGGGAAATACGATTATTTTATCCTACTATATGACAAGCAGTGAGGTACCAGGAAACTTAGCTATCCGTGATGGACTCTCTTGAACGCCATCATTATTTATCTCTGCGCGTTTGAGCTGTGCATTTGTCGATGGGCCTGGGAGTTGAGCTAGTATGGCAGTGGCCTGGGTCCAAAGTAATAGAAGTAGCACAAAAACATTTTTTTAGTGTAGGATTTTCCTTGCTCAAGCCTGCCTACTAGAATCGCCAGTGCTTGAAAGGAAAAGTGAATGAAAAACATCGGAATAGGAAAGTTTCCTATGGTACTACTTTTCATGAATTTGGTGCAAAGGAATGGAGCAAAGGAAAACTGTAGGATTTGTTCCTTTAGTGTCTCCTTGAAAGAAAAACCGTTGGAATTCTAATTTCCACTTCTCCTCCTTTTCATATTCCTATTCATCAAGCACAAGACTAAGAGATAGTAGCATAATAGCATTATAACCGTACATTTTCTTATGGTTTGACTTAATCTCACCATGCTTTTTTGCATCCTGTGATCTTCCATTTGTTATGAATTAAACACCCAGATTGGCAGAAATCCTGTGTTTTAAAATTCTTTGTTTTGCACGTGCATTCCTATCCTATTCCTGTCTATTTCCTATCCCTGCATTGTTAGAATCCTCAAATTCAAACAAGCCATTACTCAATTACTTCTTTTACAGATATGTGTCAAAGAAAACCTTGTGTGGTTTGTCCTGCTCCTGCGGCGCTGTGTTCCACCCCAGCTCAGCTGCTCCAACGACGGAAGGGTTCACCACAGCAGGGATCCGCTCTCCAGACTGTCTTTCGCCGCCTCAGATCTTCTTCCCCGCCGCCGGCAGCCACAGCAACTGCATTACCATCATCAACTGAGCAGACGACCTTGAGGACTACACGGGTCCGCAAGACAGGTCGCACTCTTCCGTGTCTGCTTACGTTATGCGTCGCTTAATATGATGACATGCTACATTATCGTCGTGTTCACCTATTAGACTCTAAGTCAGGTCCAAACTAATGCTGAAACTTGAGTTTTTAAATGGTTGTGGGGTACATATTGGGGCAGCAATCAATACTATCTGTCTACTATATGGTTAATCTCCGGTGTCTACTATGAGTTTCATGTTGGGTGCAAACAAACATTAAAGGAGCCATTATCTGTATTTTTTAACTAAAGCTATTATCTGCCTGCTATCATTGGTTTTGGGTCTATCCACAGTTTGCTACCATCACTCTGGATTTGTGCATGCACTCCTTACATAATCTCACTATGTTTTATTCCTATGCATGCCAGTTATTCTACACAATGGAACTGATCATGTAGAGCAAAAGAGACGAGCCTTGCATGGAAATAAAATTTCATGCAGACGTCGTTCCATGGTGGGCGCAAAGGCAGCCCCCCTCCACCCATTTCGGATCGTAATCAAGAGGAAGATAACTGTTATGAGGGGGATTCAGAAGGAGAAGACCACTCCTATTTACCCCATGAGGTCTTCGCTCTAACTTGGCATGCTGATGTTGATAATATCATGCATATGGTGCCTTGCATTGCTTACTGTATACATTAAAGATGTCATCTGCTTAGTTTAGACATGCTTTGTGTCAATGCCATCTGTTTAGTTTCTTTATCGTATATGTGAATCATGCAATGCCATCTTGTCTAGCCAGGCATCATATATGTGAATTTTGCAATGCCACCCTAGTTAGCCAGTCATCTTATATGTGAATTATACCATGCCATCATTTTTTATTACGTGTTAAATTTGTCAACAATTTTAGTACATTCAATTACTCTTCCTGTGCATCAGCCATTTGGCATGGTCATGGAAAAATCTGGAGTGGAAACAAGGTCTTCAGAGCAGACAATGCTATCTGACGAAGCGCATGTCTTGCTGGTTACCGATAGCTCCTCAGAGGAGGATTCAGAGACAGATGACCAGTCATATCCCCCCCCCCCCCGAGGTGCATGCCCTAACTTGGCAGGGTTATGTTGCTCATATCGTGCGTATGGTATCTTGCATTGCTATGTCATTTGCTTAGTTTAGACGTGCTTTGTGTGAATGCCACCTGTTTAATGTCTAATTACCATATATGTGAATTATGCAATGCCATCTTGTTGCAAGACATTATATATGTGAATTATTAAATGTTATCTTGTTGCAAGGCATTATGTATGTGAATTATGCAATGCCATGCTGTTTAGGCAAGCGTCATATATGTGAATTATATCATGTCGTCCTTTTTTTGTATTTCTCACTGCTTTTGTCGACAATGTTTGTATATTCAACTGCTCTTCCTGTGCATCAGCCATTTGAATTGGTGATGGAGAAATCTGGAGTGAAAACAAGGTCTTCAGAGCAGACAATGCTACCTGCTGAAGCAGATATCTTGTTGGTTACAGATAGCTCTTCAGAGGAGGATTCAGAGGCAAATGACCAGTCCTATTATCCCCCTGAGGTGTATGCTCAAACTTGGTAGGGTTATACTACTCATATAATGCATATGTTGTATTGCAATGCTTAGTTTTTACATCATATACGCAATATTGAATGCCATCTCCTTAGTTGATACATCATATATGTGATTGCCCTCTGCTCACTTCCTTAGTATATAAATCATATATTTGAATTATGTCATGCCATGATGTTTACATAGACAGCATGTATCTGAATTATGGCATGCCAACCCATTTTCTAAAGACATAATATAGTTATATCATCTCATCCTGTTTACATAGTCATCATATTTAAATTATGTCATTCTATCCGTGAATTATATCGTGCCATCATGTTTCCATCGACGGCATGTTTGTGATTTATGGCATGCCAACCACTTTAATAGACACATCGTATAGTTATATCATGTCATCCTATTTACATAGTCATCATATTTTGAAGTATGTCTTTCTATCATGTTTAGTTAGCCATCATACATGTGAAATTGTGTCATGCTATCCTGTTTAATTAGCCATCATATATGTGAAATGATGTCCTGCTATTCTGTTTGCTTAGACAACATAAATGTGAATTATTTCATGCCATGTTTTCTTCCCTACTATCCATTGCACTTGTCTATCTTACAATGTGTGTACATTCAATTACTTTTCTTGTTTTCAGCCATTTCAATTGGAGGGAGTGATGGCAGTATCTGTGGGAGTAAAAACACGGTCTTCAGAAAAGATCGTGCTACCTGTCGATGCAGATAGAACCATGGTTGTACTTGCCCAAGAACCAGCCCCGCCACACATAACCCACACTCATGCAGATTGTACCCTACCCAGTTGGACAGAGAACCAGCTACACCCCTTCTAACCCCAACCCCAGCAGATAGACACCCAGTTCCCATTGACACAGCACCGTCTCCACCACAGAGCACCCAAACACGAGCAGTTAGTAAGGCAACTGTAGTGCCCAAATCACGAGGACCACCACTCCGAACCTGAAGTCAACGCTTAAAGCAGAACAAGAATTGTTCTCAGGTCAGGTTCCGTAGCTATGGTTGATACTACTTTGCTCTTGCATCACTGTATTTACTGATACCAACTAATTTCAAATTTGAAGGATGCAATTGAAACTCCAATGGCGCAACAGGTATGTTTTAAACCTATTTCTTCAACGTGTTTGGTTGTTTGCTATTGTAACTTGCTCTATGTTGATTTCAGTTTCAATTGAATAAACAGTTATGTTCACATGCCATGCACATTACAAGTGTTGTTATTGCTGTGTAGTTTCCCACACTTACATTCTGTCTATGTTGCTTTGTCTTAAATAGATATGATTCGAACTGTACCTATCTTGATTTGGCAACATAAACTAGAATGATATAGACCATACAGTGACCATACTACATAGATATATGTTTGTTTCATGCTGTTATCCTGTCCACCTTACTACTGAACTGGTTTACCAAAATGAGTTTCATATACTACATTGTAAACCTGAGATGTGTTTGTTTGTTTCTCTTTTAGAACGCGGATAAAATATTGGAGAAGAGTACCCTGTTATGCAATGGTAAAGGAAGTAATGCAGATAAGGTTCAAGATAGTGAGACATCCCTGTTGGTCTCCAAGAAAGCTGATAAAAACTATACTGAAGACACTGAGACAACCCCAAAGTCATGTCTTGATGTAGTGTTCGAGTTACTGTCTACCACTGCTGGCACCATCTCTTCGAACTCATTGCCTGAATCAGTTCGGCTTCTTGAGTCTCAACTTCAAGTTGAAAGACATCGATTAGATGTTATGCGACAGGAAGCCGAAGGAATGAGGAAGTCCCTGCAGAATTCAGATGCATACTTTCTGGTGCAACAGCAAGCGCTGGAGGACTTAAGCGCCAAACAAGAGAAACTTAATAAGCTTGCTAAGCATCTTGCCAGCATTATGGGTACCCAGGATATTGTTTCTTGAGCTCTTCTGAAGTGGTTTCAGTTCTGGACTTGTTTTGCTGTGGCGTTTATATGCTGTTGTGTTCCCTATATTTGCACTGGTGGCAAACTTTGATGCCCAGTGGATGTAATATGTGTAATAGCCGTGATAGCCTAGTGTAAGTTGCTTGCTTATTTATTTCCTTGTTGTATTGTTTATTTGTTTGCTTGTAGTCAGTGCCGTTCTTTTTCTGCGGTTTGCCAGTGGCTGCAATAACCTATTTTTTAAAACTAGGCCACAATAACCGTGGGCTAATATTTACTGTAGTGACATTGGGCCTCCTACGGGCCGTAGAAACAGTGGGCCTTCTACGGGCCGTAGAAACAGTGGGCCTTCTACGGGCCGTAGAAACAGTGGGCCTTCTACGGGCCGTAGAAACAATGGGCCTTCTACGGGCCGTATCATCAATGGGCCTTCTACGGGCCGTATCATCAATGGGCCTTATACGGGCTGTATGATCGATTGGCCAAACATGGGCAAACAGACTGCATTCTGGCTGCAAACGGGCTAGAGTTGGAATCGTCCGTTCATGGGCCGACCATAACGGGCCATCGTTAATAGGCCGTATTTGATGACGCTATGAAAATGGCCCGACGTATTAATGGACCACAAACAGGCCGACTGTAACCACGGGCTGAATTTGGCCCACAAGCAGAAAATGACAGTAATGGGCCGTAAGTAAACGAATGCTGGAAATGAGCCCAAGAATAAATGGGCTCTGAGAAGGCCGAAAGATAACATGGGCTGGAGACGGCCCAACGGAATAACAGGCCGTTAATGGGTATAAAGTGATACACTGTTCATTACGGGCCAGTTTCACCATGGGCCGTTAATGGGTGTAAAGTGATACACTGTTCATTACGGGCCAATTTCAGTACTGGCCGCTAATGGGCCAAGAGTTACAAAGGGCCTCATATGGGCCGAAAGACGTCATGGGCTATACATGGGCCAGAAGTGAAAACGGGCTGGAATCATATTGGATGGCCCAGATGACGCTACTGGGCCTAATTCGGATAGGGCGTAACGGGCCTTGGGTTAGCGGGCTGTAAATGGGCTATATGCGAACAGGCCGTTAACAGGCTTTCCATGGGCCGGCCCGCCAGCTTTTGACCAAGTCAAATGGGCCGGCCTTTTCCCAGGAATGGGCCACTGTTGGGTCGTGCCACGTGTCGACGTATCATAGGCGCCTTCTGTCCAGTGAGTGGATGACATCTGTCCCAACGATGAGCCGACACGTGTTTCCTCTAGCCAATGATGATTTTACACGTGGAAAATCCCCATTGGTCGGGGCTGTTAACGGGTTATCGGATCCAAAACCCTACCCGATAGCTTAATGGCGTTCCATTACGATGGATGCCACGTGTCGGTCACCCTTGACGAAAGCACTTCTGTGACGCACGATTTATTGTCATGGAAGTGGACACTTCCGTGATGATAATTTTGGTAATGTCATGGAACACTTCTACGACAGCACAGGTATGACTATCTTGATTCTGTCATAAATTTGTCATGGATGTACATGCATGACAAAAAAAGCGAACTACTGTGACAAACACATATCATCACGGAAGTGTATTTTTTTGTAGTGCAATGAGGATGATGAACCCCTCTGTGATGGTGTCTAGATTGGATCTGGTGGTTTTGGAACTTGCGGCGGCTGGAATTGATTTTCATCGACTCCCCTATGGTTTCTGGAATATTGGGGTATTTATAAAGCAAAGAGGCGGTGCGGGAGGCCAACGAGGTGGGCACAACTCTGGTACTTCTTCGGCCCATCTTGTGTCTTCTAGTCCAGAAAAATTCTCCAGAAAGGTTTGCTGCGTTTGGACTCCGTTTGGTATTGATTTTTTGTGAAGTAAAAACAGCAACTGGCATTGGGCACTATGTCAATAGGTTAGTAACAAAAAATGATATAAAGTTGCTATTAAATGACTGTAAAACATCCAAGAATGATAATGTAACATCGTGGAACAATAAAAATTATAGGTATGTCGGAGACGTATCAATGTACATGAATGGGCAAGCGCAGGCGGAGAGCCATCCATCCCCTCGTGAGGGTGAACGGGTATGCTCGTTCCCTTCCTCCTCTGTGGCCTAGGATTTCCAATCCATCCCTTTCTTCGGGGTTTGCTCGAGTTCTACGGGCTCAAAATCCACCACCTCACCCACAACTCTATCTTACACATCACTGGGTTCGTAGCCCTATGCAAGATGCACCTCGGATGCGAAGCGCACTTCGGGCTCTGGCGGAGGTATTTCTGCATAATGCCCTGCTCCCCGACCGAGGTGTTGTTCGAGGTGGGGACTATCGAGGTATGTCCAATTGAAGGGACCAACTACCCCAGGTATTCCTCGGGAGGATACCGACTTCTGGTCGTCCGAGTGGTTCTATATAAACGACATCCTGTTATATGACCGAGTTTGGCCCGGGCTCCGTGCTTTCTCCTCACAACCCCCAAAGAAGCGCTCTAGCTGGAGACCGCGGACTGCGGCTCAGGAGGATGACACCAATTTCGTCAACCTTGCAGCCCAAGTGAAGCTATTTGATACATCTCCAACGTATCTCTAATCTTTGATTGGTCCATGCTATTATAGTATCAATCTAGTGTTGGAAATATGCCCTAGAGGCAATAATAAAATGGTTATTATCATATTTCTCGTTCATGATAAATGTTTATTATTCATGCTAGAATTGTATTGACCGGAAACTTAAATACATGTGTGGATACATAAACAACACTGTGTCCTAGTATGCCTCTACTAGGCAAGCTCATTGATCAAAGATGGTTAAGGTTTCCTAACCATGGACATGAGTTGTCATTTGATAAAGGGACCACATCATTAGGAGAATGATGTGATGGACAGACCCAACCGTAAGCCTACCATCAGATCCTTTAGTTATTTGCTATAGCTTTATTCATGTCAAGTATATGTTCCTTAGACCATGACATCATGCAACTCTGTGACATCGGAGGAATACTTAGTGTGTATCCAAATATCACTTCATAACTGGGTGATCATAAAGGTGCGCTACAAGTATCTCTGAAGGTGTTTGTTGGGTTGGCATGGATCAAGACTGGGATGTGTCACTCCATATGATGGAGAGATATCTCTGGGCCCTTCCAGTAATACAACATCACAAGAAGCTTGAAAGCATGTGACTAATGAGTTTAGTCACGGGATCTTGTATTACATAAACGAGTAAAGAGACTTGTCGGTAACGAGATTGAAGTAGGTATGGAGATACCAACGATCGAATCTCGGGAAAGTAACATATCGCCGGACAAAGGGAATTGCATACTGGATTAACTGAATTCTTGACATCGTGGTTCAACCGATAAAATATATTTGTGGAATATGTAGGAACCAATATGGGCATCCAGGTTCCGCTATTGGTTATTGGCCAGAGAGGTGTCTCGGCTATGTCTACATGAGTTTCGGACCTGTAGGGCCCGCATTCTTAACGTTCAGTGACACTAAAGCAATATTGGGATATGCATGTAAGTGACTAAATGTTGTTCACAGTCCTAGATGGGATCTGGGACGTCACGAGGAGCTCCGGAATGGTCCAGAGGTAAAGATTTATATATGGAAAGTTGTTTTCAGGGTTTCGGAAAAAGTTTCAGTTTTTCGGTATTGTACCGGGAAGCTTCCAGAAGGTTCGGAAAACTTTTGTAGGAGTAGGGAAATCCACCAAGGATTCCACAACGTCCCAAGGGTCAGCATGGGCTGAGGGGAGGTTCCCTGGCCTTATTGGGCCAGGCGCACAAGTCCCTCAAGGCCCATGTGGCTTGGGAGAGGTGGAAAGTCCACCTGTGTATGGAAAAAGGAGGGAATTGGACTAGGTGTCCAACTCCTCCCCCTTGGTGCGCCCCTAGGGCTTAGAGATCTGGGCACCACACCCCTCCACCTATATATATAGGGGAGGGGACACCCCCAAGAGGACACACAAGACCTTGGCCTCTCTCTCTCTCTCTCGTTATTTCGTAACTCCTCTGTCTTCGTTGTTTCGGTAGCGCTCGGGGTAGCCTTGCCGGAATCACTCCACCACGATAATCGTCACGCCGTCCTGTGATACGTATCCATCGTATCTACAATTTTTTATTGTTCCATGCCAATATTATACAACTTTCACATACTTTTGGCAACAATTTATATGATTTATTGGACTAACATATTGATCCAGTGCCCAGTGCCAGTTCCTATTTGTTGCATTTTTTTGTTTCGCGGAATATCCATATCAAACAAAGTCCAAATGCGATAAAACTTTACGAGATTTTTTTGGAATATATGTGAATTTTTTTAAGAATCAATGCAAGACGGTGCTCGAGGGGGAAACTATGCACCATGGCGTGCCAAGGTGTGCCCGACACGCCCTGATGGGTAGTGGGTACCTCGTAAGGCGATTTCTGTCCTTCTTTCTCCTCAAGAAATATAATTTATGGATAAAAATCCCCTCAAAATTTCAGCCCAATTGGAGTTACGGATCTCCGGGAATTTAAGAAACGGTGAAGGGCCAAAAAATAGGACGCAAAACAGAAGAAAACAGAGAGATAGATCCAATCTCGGAGGGGCTCTCACCCCTCTGCCGCCATGGAGGCCATGCAACACAGGGAAAACCCTCCTCCCATCTAGGGGAATACCAAGGAAGATGAAGAAGTAGGGGGTCTTTCTCCCCCTCTCCCCCGGTGGCGTCGGGGCAAGGATCGTGACAGCAATCTACATCAACAACCTTGCAACCATCAACGCCAACTTTCTCCCCCTCTATGCAATGTTGTAACCTCTCTATTCCCGCTGCAATTCTCTACTTAAACATGGTTCTCAACACTATATATTATTATCCAATGATATGTGGTTATCCTATGATGTTTGAGTAGATTTGTTATGTCCTATGGGTTGATTGATGATTATGATTGGTTTGAGTTGTATATTTTATTTTGGTGTTGTCCTACGGTGCCCTCCGTGTCGCGCAAATGTGAGGGATCCCCGCTATAGGGTGTTGCAATACGTTCATGATTCGCTTATGGTGGGTGGCATGAGTGACTAAAACACATAACCGAGTAGGTGGGTTGTTGTGTATGGGATAAAAAGGACTTGATACTTAATGCTATGGTTGGGTTTTAGCTTAATGATCTTTGGTAGTTGCAGATGCTTGCTAGAGTTCCAATCATAAGTGCATATGACCCAAGTACAGAAAGTATGTTAGCTCATGCCTCTCCCTCATATAAAATTGCAATAAATGATTACCGGTTAGTTATCGATCACCTAGGGACAAATAACTTTCTTGTGTGACAAAAACCTTTCTACTAAACTACTAAATTTATTATCTTACGAATTATTCGTAGTTTTATTCTCGCAAAGTACTTCTAGTTTTATTCTTGTTCTAGGTAAAGCAAACGTTAAGTGTACGTAGAGTTGTATCGGTGGTCGATAGAACTTGAGAGAATATTTGTTCTACCTTTAGCTCCTCTTTGGGTTCGACACTCTTATTTATCAAAAAAGACTACAAACGATCTTATACTTGTGGGTTATCAAGACATTTTTCTGGTGCCATTGTCGGGGAGCAATAGCATGGGGTGAATATTCTCGTGTGTGCTTGTTTGCCTTATCACTAAGTAGATTTTATTTTCTGTTCTAAGTTGTTCTCTATCTTTAGTTATGGTTATGGAACAGAAATACAAAAAAAATAGTTGCACTTGCTCGTTATGTTAAAAATATACCTACTTTGATAATCCTAAGAAAATCCCATTCAACTTCATAATGGGAGACACGTTGGATCAACGTGAATACTTTAGGGATTATCGCTTGACTCAAAAAGGGAAACTCTTATGGGATCAAATTGATTATTTCCAATGGTATGCTTGGAATTTATGCTTGACACATGATTATAATTGTTGCTCTAGGATGAAGACTCCACACCTTCCCTTTTCATGTGAATTTAATAATAACAAAACCTTGGCTTCTTATGTTAATGGTAGATATGATTACTATGATGTCGAATGAATAGAACAATTTGTTGCTTTTAAGGGTGCTTATGAAATTGAATCTTTGTTTGAAAAGTATGAGGATTATGATGATGCTGTTTATAGACCTGATAATTTTGCTATACTTAAATACTCCTATGAGAATTATAAATACAATTCCAATATTAAAGTATTTATTGAGAAAGTCTCTGCTCTCTAAGAAGAGACTAATATTTTGCAGGAAACTATGGAAGAAGAAATTGATGAAATTGTGAGCTTATTAGATGAAAAAGATGAGGAGGAAAGCGAAGAACAGAAGGAGGAAGACCGGATTGATCACCCGTGTCCACTTTCTAATGAGAGTAACTCTTTATCCCATACATTGTTTAATTTCCCTTCACGCTTACCAAAGGATGAATGTTATGATGATTGCTATTATCCCTTGGATTCATTTGAAATATCCCTTTTTGATGAAATTGATGCTTGCTATGCTTGTGGCCAAGATGCCAATAGGAATTATGATTATGGAGATGAACTTGCTATAGTTCCTTATATTAAGAATGAAATTGTTGCTATTGCACCCAAACATGATAGTCCTATTATCTTTCTGAATTCTCCCAACTACCCTATATCGGATAAGTTTGATCTTATTAAGGATTATATTGATGGGTTGCATTCTACCATTACACATGATGATTTTGATGAATATAATATGCATGTTCTTGCTGCTCCTACTTGCAATTATTATGAGAGAGGAACCATATCTCAACCTCTCTATGTTTCCAACGCGATAAAATTGCAAGAAACTGCTTATGCTATGTATTGGCCTTTACTTGATGTGCATGAATTGTTCTTCTTTTATGACATGCCAATGCATAGGAAGAGAGTTAGACTTCTTCATTGCATGATATATTATTTTTTTGCAAGGAAAGCGGTAGGGGAAGCCCCCCCCCCCCCCACAATGAGTTTTTTTAATAATAAGAACCCAAATTCGCGCTCGTGAGGACTTGAACCTGGGTGGCTGGGTTGTACATCCAGTCCACTAGCCAAGTGAGCTAGGCTCACTTCCTCTTGCATGATATATGTTTCTTTGTGCTCACTACTAAATTATAAATCATTGCTAATTAAAATTGGCTTTGATATACCTTGGGATCCCTGTGGATCGGTTACTTGAGCACTTTATGCCTAGCTTAATGGCTTTAAGAAAAAGCGCTGCCAGGGAGACAACCCGGAAGTTTTAGAGAGTCATTTTATTCTATTGTATGCTTTTATAAAGTTTAAAAACAAAAAAATATAGAGGGGAACCTAAAACTTTTTCAAAAAGAAAAGTGAAAGTGAGGGAGACGAGCATTGTTAAAGTGGGAACTAGCCTTGAACTTTGTTCATGCCCATGAAACTCTGTGAACCTTGATTACAGAAATTTTTTAACAAAAATAATTACCCCCTTGTACAAATCCATTGTATTATAGAAATAATGTGCCAAGATTTTCCTTTAGGATGATTAGATTGCTTGTTTGTTATGTGCGGTGCAAAAACAGAAACTTTGGTTGTAGTGCGTGAATTTACATTTTTTTACTGGAACGTAAAAAATTTCTGAAATTTTTACAAAGTACTGCTATGCAAAATGTTTATTTTTTTCCTAATTTTCAGAATTTTTGGAGTTACATAAGTATGGTCAAGAGTTTAGATTGCTACACATTGTCATGTTTTTGACAAATTTTGTTTTTGAAGCATTGTTTTGCTTATTTTGATGGAATTATGGAGTGTATCGGTGGTATAAGCCATGGAGAAGTTATAATACAGTAGGAATAATGCAAAAATAAAATATGAATGGGTTTTCAACAGTACTTAGGGTACTGCTTTGCTTTATTATACTAACGGATCTCACGGAGAGGTTTTGTTAAGTTTGTGTGGATGAAGTCTTCCAAGATCAAGGAGGTCTCGGTATGAGGAGGAGGAGAGGCAAGAGTTCAAGCTTGGGGATGCCCAAGGCACCCCAAGTAAATATTCAAGGAGACTCAAGCATCTAAGCTTGGGGATGCCCTGGAAGGCATCGCATCGTTCTTCAGCAAGTATCGGTATGTTTTGGTTTTTGTTTTGTTAACGTGATATGCGTAAATCTTGGAGCGTCATGTCATTTTTATTTTTTCCTTTTAATAATGCACCATGCTAGTATGAGATAGTCCTTGGTTGATTTATAGAATGCTCATTGCACTTCACTTATATATTTTGAGTATGGCCATATAGAATGCTTCATGTGCTTCACTTATATCATTTGAAGTTTGGATTGCCTGTTTCTCTTCATATAGAAAACTGTTATTTGTAGAATGCTATTTTGCTTCACTTATATTTATTAGAGCATGTGCATGTATTTTGTATAAAGAATTAAACTCTCATGCTTCACTTATATCTATTTAGAGAGTCAGCAGGAATTGGTCATTCACCTGGTTAGTCATAAAATCCTACATAAAACTTGTAGATCACTGAATATAATATGTTTGATTCCTTGCAATAGTTTTGCGATAGAGAGATGATAATATGTGGGAGGTACTAGTAAATGGTGGTGGTTAGTAAGAATATTGGCGTTAAGGTTTGTGATTCTGGAAGCATGCACGTATAGTCTCTCGTTATGCTAAGAAGTCGGAGCATGATTTATTATTGATTGTCTTCCTTATGAGTGGCGGTCGGGGATGAGCGATGGTCTTTTCCTACCAATCTATCCCCCTAGGGGCATGCGTAGAAGTACTTTGCTTCGAGGGCTAATAAACTTTTGCAATAAGTATGTGAGTTCTAAAGGAAATATGCCCTAAAGGCAATAATAAAGTTATTATTTATTTCCTCATATCATGATAAATGTTTATTATTCATGCTATAATTGTATTAACCGAAAACATAATACATGTGTGAATACATAGACAAACAAAGTCTGACTAGTATGCCTCTACTTGACTAGCTCGTTAATCAAAGATGGTTGAGTTTCCTAACCATAGACATGAGTTGTCATTTGATAAACGGGATCACGTCATTAGGAGAATGATGTGATTGACTTGACCCATTTCGTTAGCTTAGCACTTGATCGTTTTAGTTTACTGCAATTGGTTTCTTCATGACTTATACATGTTCCTATGACTATGAGACTATGCAACTCCCGATTGCCAGAAGAACACTTTGTGTGCTACCAAACATCACAACGTAACTGGGTGATTATAAAGGTGCTCTACAGGTGTCTCCGATGGTGTTCGTGGAGTTGGCATAGATCAAGAATAGGATTTGTCACTCCAATTGTCGGAGAGGTATCTCTGGGCCCTCTCGGTAATGCACATCACTATAAGCCTTGCAAGCAATGCAACTAATGAGCTAGTTGCGGGATAATGCATTACAGAACGAGTAAAGAGACTTGCCGGTAACGAGATTGAACTAGGTAATGAGATACCGACGATCGAATCTCGGGCAAGTAACATACCGATGACAAAGGGAACAACGTATGTTGTTATGTGGTTTGACCGATAAAGATCTTCGAAGAATATGTAGGAACCAATATGAGCATCCAGGTTCCGCTATTGGTTATCGACCGAAGACGTGTCTCGGTCATGTCTACATAGTTCTCGAACCCGTAGGGTCCGCATGCTTAAAGTTCTGTGACGATCGGTATTATGAGTTTATATGTTTTGATGTACCGAAGGTGGTTCGGAGTCCCGGATATGATCACGGAGATGACAAGGAGTCTCAAAATGGTCGAGACATAAAGATTGATATATTGGAAGCCTACATTTGGACATCGGAAGAGTTCCGGGTGAAATCGGGATTTTACTGGAGTCCCGGAGGGGTTACCGGAACCCCCTGGGGGTTTATGGGTCTTGTTGGGCCCTAGTGGAGAGAGAGAGGGGCCGGCCAGGGCAGGCCGCGCGCCCCTCCCCTCTGGTCCAAATTGGAGTAGGAAGGGGGGAGGCGCCCCCCTTTCCTTCTCCTTCTCCCCCTACCTTTCCCCTCCTAGTAGGAGTAGGAAAGAGGGGAGTCCTACTCCTACTAGGAGGAGGACTCCTCCTCCTGGCGCTGCCTACAGGGCCGTCCAGCCTCCCCCCTTGATCCTTTATATACGGGGGCAGGGGGCACCCTAGAACACACAAGTTGATCATTGATCTCTCCCAGCCGTGTGCGGTGCCCCCCTCAACCATAATCCACCTCGGTCATACTGTAGCGGTGCTTAGGCGAAGCCCTGCAATGGTAGCTTCATCAACATCATCACCACGCCGTCATGCTGGACAAACTCTCCCTCGAGCTCTGGTGGATCGTGAGTTCGCGGGACGTCACCGAGCTGAACGTGTGCTGAATGTGGAGGTGCCATACATTCGGTACTGAGGATCGGTCGATTGTGAAGACGTACGACTACATCAACCATGTTGTCATAACACTTCTGCTTTACGGTCTACGAGGGTACGTGGACGACTCTCCCCTCTCATTTCTATGCATCACCATGATCTTGCGTGTGTGTAGGAAATTTTTTGAAACTACTACGTTCCCTAACAGTGGCATCCGAGCCAGGTTTATGCATAGATGTTATATGCACGAGTAGAACACAAGTGAATTGTGGGTGATACAAGTCATACTGCTTATCAGCTTGTCATACTTTGGTTCGGCGGTATTGTTGGATGAAGCGGCCCGGACCGACATTACGCATACGCTTACGCGAGACTGGTTCTACCGACGTGCTTTGCACACAGGTGGCTGGCGGGTGTCAGTTTCTCCAACTTTAGTTGAACCAAGTGTGGCTAGCCCGGTCCTTCAGAAGGTTAAAACAACACTAACTTGACGAACTATCGTTGTGGTTTTGATGCGTAGGTAAGAACGGTTCTTGCTCAGCCCGTAGAAGCCATGTAAAACTTGCAACAACAAAGTAGAGGACGTCTAACTTGTTTTTGCAGGGCATGTTGTGATGTGATATGGTCAATACATGATGCTATATTTATTGCATGAGATGATCATGTTTTGTAACAAAGTTATTGGCAACTGGCAGGAGCCATATGGTTGTCGCTTTATTGTATGCAATGCAATCGCCCTGTAATTGCTTTACTTTATCACTAAGCAGTAGCGATTGTCGTAGAAGCAATAGATGGCGAGACAACAACGATGCTACAATGGAGATCAAGGTGTCGCGCCGCTGACGATGGTGATCATGACGGTGCTTTGGAGATGGAGATCAAAGGCACAAGATGATGATGGCCATATCATATCACTTATATTGATTGCATGTGATGTTTATCCTTTATGCATCTTATTTTGCTTTGTTTGATGGTAGCATTATAAGATGATCTCTCACTAAATTTCAAGGTAAAAGTGTTCTCCCTGAGTATGCACCATTGCCAAAGTTTGTCATGCTGAGACACCACGTGATGATCGGGTGCGATAAGCTCAACGTTCATCTACAACAGGTGTAAGACAGTTTTGCACACGCAGAATACTCGGGTTAAACTTGACGAGCCTAGCATATGCAGATATGGCCTCGGAACACTGAGACCGAAAGGTCGGGCGTGAATCATATAGTAGATATGATCAACATAGTGATTATCACCATTGAAAACTACTCCATTTCACGTGATGATCGGTTATGGTTTAGTTGATATTGATCACGTGATCACTTAGATGATTAGAGGGACATCTATCTAAGTGGGAGTTCTTAAGTAATATGATTAATTGAACTTAAATTTATCATGAACTTATTACTTGATAGTATTTTGCTTGTCTATGTTATTGTAGATAGATGGCCCGTGCTGTTGTTTCGTTGAATTTTAATGCGTTCCTTGAGAAAGCAAAGTTGAAAGATGATGGTAGCAATTACATGGACTGGGTCCGTAACTTGAGGATTATCCTCACTGCTGCATAGAAGAATTACTGAAGGAAATATGCCCTAGAGGCAATAATAAAGTTATTATTTATTTCCTTATATCATGATAAATGTTTATTATTCATGCTAGAATTGTATTAACCGGAAACATGATACATGTGTGAATACATAGACAAACAGAGTGTCACAAGTATGCCTCTACTTGACTAGCTCATTGATCGAAGATGGTTATGTTTCCTAACCATAGACAAAGAGTTTTCATTTGATTAATGAGATCATATCATTAGGAGAATGATGTGATTGACTTGACCCATTCCGTTAGCTTAGCACTCGATCATTTAGTATGTTGTTATTGCTTTCTTCATGACTTATACATGTTCCTATGACTATGAGATTATGCAACTCCCGTTTACCGGAGGAACACTTTGTGTGCTACCAAACGTCACAACGTAACTGGGTGATTATAAAGGTGCTCTACGGGTGTCTCCGAAGGTACTTGTTGGGTTGGCGTATTTCGAGATTAGGTTGTCACTCCGATTGTCGGAGAGGTATCTCTGGGCCCTCTCGGTAATGCACATCACTTAAGCCTTGCAAGCATCGCAACTAATGAGTTAGTTGCGGGATGATGTATTACGGAATGAGTAAAGAGACTTGTCGGTAATGGGATTGAACTAGGTATTGAGATACCGACAATCGAATCTCGGGCAAGTAACATACAGATGACAAAGGGAACAACGTATGTTGTTATGCGGTCTGACTGATAAAGATCTTCGTAGAATATGTGGGAGCCTGTATGAGCATCCAGGTTCCGCTATTGGTTATTGACCGGAGACGTGTCTCGGTCATGTCTACATAGTTCTCGAACCCATAGGGTCTGCACGCTTAACGTTTCGATGATAGTTATATTATGAATTTATATGTTTTGATGTACCGAAGGTTGTTCGGAGTCCCGTATGTGATCACGGACATGACGAGGAGTCTCGAAATGGTCGAGACATGAAGATTGATATATTGAAAGCCTATGTTTGGATATCGGAAGTGTTCCGGGTGAAATCAGGATTTTACCGGAGTACGGGGAGGTTACCGGAACCCCCCGGGAGCTTAATGGGCCATAGTGGGCCTTGTGGATAAGAGGAGAGGCGGCCAGGGCAGGGCCACGCGCCCCTCCCCCTAGTCTGGATAGGATAAGGAGAGGGGGGCGCCCCCCCCCCCTTTCCTTCCTCTCTCCCTCCTCTTTCCCCCTCCTCTCCTAGTCCAACAAGGAAAAGGGAGGGAGTCCTACTCCCGGTAGGAGTAGGACTCCTCCTGGCGCGCCCCCTCTAGGCCGGCCGCACCTCCCCCTTGATCCTTTATATACGGGGGCAGGGGGCACCCTAGAGACACACAATTGATCGTTTGATCTTTTAGCCGTGTGCGGTGCCCCCCTCCACCATAGTCCACCTTGATAATACTGTAGCGGTGCTGTAACGCCTCGAGACCGATGTGCCAGGTGTCCTCCAGTTATTCGCTGTTCTTGCCTTGTCATTCCTTGCGTGTCGTGCATGTCATATCATGTCATCATGTGCATTTCATTTGCATACATGTTCGTCTCATGCATCTGAGCATTTTCCCCGTTGTCCGTTTTGCAATCCGGCGCTCCTATGTCATCCGGTGTCCCTTTCTACCTCTTTTCGTGTGTGGGTGTTAAACATTTCCGGATTGGACCGAGACTTGTCATGCGGCCTTGGTTTACTACCAGTAGACCGCCTGTCAAGTTTCGTGCCATTTGGACTTCATTTGATACTCCAACGGTTAACCGAGGGACCAAAAGGCCTCGTGTGTGTTGCAGCCCGACACCCCTCCAAAGTGGCCCAAAACCCACCAAAAACCCCTCCATCATCTAGAGTGTTCGATCACGATCGCGTGGCCGAAAACCGCACCTCATTTGGACTCTCCTAGCTCCCTCTACCTATAAATATGTGCTCTCCTCCGAAATCTCGCACAGACGAAACCCTAGCTTCGTCCTCCTCGCGCCCGGAAAAATCTTCCTCGCCGTTGGACATGTCCGCGCGCCGTGCCGGACCAATCCCCGCCTGCCAAGTCACCCAACCCCGCCGCCGGTCAACGCGCCCCCGCCGCGGGCCGCGGAACCCAGATCGGGCCCTCCCCGGCCGAACCGCCGCCGCCCGCGCCCCTCGCGCCTTCCGCCGCCCGCGTCCGTCTCCGGCGACCGGACGCTGCCGGCTGCCGCGCGTCGCCGCCCTTCGCCTGCTCACCACCCCGGCAAGCCTCGCCGCCTCTTCTCCGCCGGCGGCAAGTGACGCACGCCACCGGACCTGCCTCGCCGCGCGCGGTCCTCGCCCTCCTCCGGTTCCCCCGTCCCTCGCCGTCCTCTCCTTCCCCATCACCGGCGAACTGCATCTCCGGCAAGGATCCGGCGAACCTCGATCTGCGCGCCGGCCAGATCCAGATCCAGACGCGGTTGACTTTTGCCTCCCTAACCCTAATTTTTATGCGATCTTTGACATGCCATAACTCTGCATCCGTAACTCCAATTCGTGCGTGTAGCATATCAAAATGTTCGTCTTGACGAGTACATCATTTCATCTCATTGCATAATTTCCATTTGAGCTCATCTTGATGCCCGAAATGCTGTTGGAAGAGGGCTATGTGATGAATTTGTCAGATCTGTTTCAACAAATAGCCTTTTGTCATTTTTGCCATCATTAATGTGTGCATGCTATGATCCTGAGCTCTACATGTGTTTTGTTATATGCCATGCCGTCTTTACAAAGATGCTTGCCATGTATTTTTGTGATCTATGTGGTGACTAGCACAAGCTTGCAAAGTAGCGTAATCGGTAATGCTGATTTCAGGGACTTAGAATTTCACTAAGTCCGGTAATGCTGATTTCAGGGACTTAGAATTTCACCAAGTCCTTGTCCTGGTTTTTGTTGTTATGACATATGTTCGTGTTGTTTCCTAGTGTTCTGTGCCTCTTTTGAGGATGATCAGTAAGGATGTTTTGTTAATATTGTGGTGCTCTATCCATACATGTCTTTGTTTGCATTTATGTAGCACCCTAGCTTGAGTCAATCGAGCTCTACTTTTGCTATAAAATGTTCCTGGCAGATTGTTAACTTGTTTAGCGATTTTGTCGGGCTTGTTGTTATTGATCCATGCATTGTATGTTGTTGTTCTTGCCATGTCTAGCTTCTATGACATGTCTTCCTGATGGGTGTATGCTTAGTTTGTCATGCCATGCTTTGTAGTGAGTGCATCGAGCTTGTAAACATGCCTACTCATTAACTGTTTTGCATGCTCCAGTTTTTCTCCAAGTCTGAATCTGTATATGTTTTTGCCATATTCACATGCTTGCAATTGTATTTTCTGATCCCTTTTGGCTCAAGGTCACTAAGGGACTTTTGATAAGTGCTTTGAGTAGCTTCATTCCATGCCTTTCTTTGCCATGATATGTTCCTATAGCATGTAGTTTTCATGCTCTAAAGTGTGCTTCCTGATGATAAATTCCAGACTTGTGTTAAATTCACTAAGTCTGAAACCTGTTATCATTTGCACTATTGCCATGCTTGTTTGAATCTGTTAATGGATGAATTAGCCGTAGCTCATTGTTCATCTTTTTTCAAGCATCTTGAGTGGATCCCTGCCATGTATTTTGTTGCCATGTTTGAGTGTTGAAGCATATTTATCTTGTTGCATTTAATTGGTCACTTGCTGATTATCGCAGACCGGTGCCATATTTGTTTTGCTTGCCATTTCCAAACCGTGCATCCGATCCCGGCAATCTTTATATTGTTTTCAACCGAAATCACCTCACCTTTCCAGTGGCACTCTTGGATTTCCAAGTTGAGGCCAGGTTCTATCATTCCTTTCCAAATCATGCATATGCATCACATATCGCATCCCGCATATCATACCATGTTCGTGTGTGGTTTGTTAACTATGTTGTGTGCTTCTTTCCGGTGTTGCTTCTTCGGGTTGGTTCCGTTAACGTCGCGTTTGTGAGGACCCGTTCGTCTATGTCCGTTTGTCTTCTTCAGGGACTCGTTCTTCTTCCTTGCGGGATCTCAGGCAAGATGACCATACCCTTGAAATCACTTCTATCTTTGCTTGCTAGTTGCTCACTCTTTTGCTATGCCTATGTTGCGATACCTACCACTTGCTTATCATGCCTCTCATATTGTTAAGCCAAGCCTCTAACCCACCTTGTCCTAGCAAACCGTTGTTTGGCTATGTTACCGCTTTGCTCAGCCCCTCTTATAGCGTTGATAGTTGCAGGTGAAGATTGGTGTTTGTTCCATGTTTGGAACATGGATATTTTGTTGGGATATCACAATATCTCTTATTTAATTAATGCATCTATATACTTGGTAAAGGGTGGAAGGCTCGGCCTTATGCCTGGTGTTTTGTTCCACTCTTGCCGCCCTAGCTTCCGTCATATCGGTGTTATGTTCCCGGATTTTGCGTTCCTTACGCGGTTGGGTTATAATGGGAACCCCTTGACAGTTCGCCTTGAATAAAACTCCTCCAGCAATGCCCAACCTTGGTTTTACCATTTGCCACCTAGCCTCTTTTTCCCTTGGGAGTCGCGCTCCAGAGGGTCATCATTATTTTAACCCCCCCCCCCGGGCCAGTGCTCCTCTGAGTGTTGGTCCGACCAAGTAGACTGCGGGGCCACCTCGGGGCAACTTGAGGGTTGGTTTTACTCGTAGGATGTCTCATCTGAGTGTGCCCTGAGAACGAGATATGTGCAGCTCCTATCGGGATTTGTCGGCACATTCGAGCGGTGTTGCTGGTCTTGTTTTACCATTGTCGAAATGTCTTGTAACCGGGATTCCGAGTCTGATCGGGTCTTCCCGCTAGAAGGAATATCCTTCGTTGACCGTGAGAGCTTGTGATGGGCTAAGTTGGACACCCCTGCAGGGATTTGAACTTCCGAAAGTCGTGCCCGCGGTTATGGGCAGATGGGAATTTGTTAATGTCCGGTTGTAGAAAACCTGAAGTTGATCTTAATTAAAATACATCAACCGCGTGTGTAACCATGATGGTCTCTTTCCGGTGGAGTCCGGAAAGTGAACACGGTGTTGGAGTTATGCTTAACGTAGGTTGTTCTAGGATCACTTCCTGATCATAGTTTCTCGAACGTGCTTTGCCTTCTCTTCTCGCTCTCTTTTGCGTATATGTTAGCCACCAAATATGCTAGTCGCTTGCTGCAGCTCCACCTCATACATTTTACCCTTCCTATAAGCTTAAATAGTCTTGATCGCGAGGGTGTGAGATTGCTGAGTCCCCGTGACTCACAGATACTTCCAAAACCAATTTGCAGGTGCCGATGATACCGTGCAGGAGACTCAACCAAGCTCAAGGAGGAGCTCGATGAAGATCTTGTCCTTTGTGTTGTTTCGTTCTAGTTGATCAGTAGTGGAGCCCAGTTGGGGTCGATCGGGGATCTGTGTAGAATTTGGGGTAGTCTTCTTTTATTTTGGTTCCGTAGTCGGACCTTGATTGTATCTGGATGATGTAATGCTTTATTCATGTAATTGTGTGAAGTGGCGATTGTAAGCCAACTACGTATCTTTTCCCTTATTGTATTACATGTATTGTTTGCGAAGATTACCTCACTTGCGACATTGCTTTCAATGCGGTTATGCCTCTAAGTCATGCTTCGACACGTGGGAGATATAGCCGCATCGAGGGTGTTACAGGTGCTTAGGCGAAGCCCTGTGTCGGTAGAACATCATCATCGTCACCACGCCGTCGTGCTGACGAAACTCTCCCTCAACACTCGGCTGGATCTGAGTTCGAGGGACGTCATTGGGCTGAACGTGTGCTAAACTCGGAGGTGTCGTGTGTTCGGTACTTGATCGATCGAATCGTGAAGACATACACTACATCAACCGTGTTGTGCTAACGCTTCCGCTTTCGGTCTACGAGGGTACGTGGACAACACTCTCCCCTCTCATTGCTATGCATCACCATGATCTTGCGTGTGCGTAGGAATTTTTTTGAAATTACTACGTTCCCCAACAGTGGTATTAGAGCCAGGTTTTATGCGTAGATGTCATATGCACGAGTAGAACACAAGTGAGTTGTGGGTGATATAAGTCATACTGCTTACCAGCATGTCATACTTTGGTTCGGCTATATTGTTGGATGAAGCGGCCCAGACCGACATTACGCGTACGCTTACGCGAGACTCGTTCTACCGACGTGCTTTGCACACAGGTGGCTGGCTTTGTCAGTTTCTCCAACTTTAGTTGAACCGAGTGTGGCTACGCCCGGTCCTTGCGAAGGTTAAAACAGCACTAACTTGACAAACTATCATTGTGGTTTTGATGCGTAGGTAAGAACGGTTCTTGCTAAGCCCGCAGCAGCCACATAAAATTTGCAACAACAAAGTAGAGGACGTCTAACTTGTTTTTGCAGGGCATGTTGTGATGTGATATGGTTAAGACATGATGCTAAATTTTATTGTATGAGATGATCATGTTTTGTAACTAAGTTATCGGCAACTGGCAGGAGCCATATGGTTTTCGTTTTATTGTATGCAATGCAATCGCCCTGTAATGCTTTACTTTATCACTAAGCGGTAGCGATAGTCGTAGAAGCATAAGATTGGTGAGACGACAACGATGCTATAATGGAGATCAAGGTGTCACGCCGGTGACGATGGTGATCAAGACGGTCCTTCGGAGATGGAGATCACAAGCACAAGATGATGATGGTCATATCATATCACTTATATTGATTGCATGTGATGTTTATCTTTTATGCATCTTATCTTGCTTTGATTGACGGTAGCATTATAAGATGATCCCTCACCAAATTATCAAAGTATAAGTGTTCTCCCTGAGTATGCACCGTTGCGAAAGTTCTTCGTGCTGAGACACCACGTGATGATCGGGTGTGACAGGCTCTACGTTCAAATACAATGGGTGCAAAACAGTTGCACACCTGGAGTACTCAGGTTAAACTTGACGAGCCTAGCATATAACAGATATGGCCTCGGAACACGGAGACCGAAAGGTCAAGCGTGAATCATATAGTAGATATGATCAACATAGTGATGTTCACCATTGAAACTACTCCATCTCACATGATGATCGGACATGGTTTAGTTGATCTGGATCACGTGATCACTTAGAGGATTAGAGGGATGTCTATCTAAGTGGGAGTTCTTAAGTAATATGATTAATTGAACTTAAATTTATCATGAACTTAGTACCTGATAGTATCTTGCTTGTCTATGTCGATTGTAGATAGATGGCCCGTGCTGTTGTTCCGTTGAATTTTAATGTGTTCCTTGAGAAAGCAAAGTTGAAAGATGATGGTAGCAATTACACGGACTGGGTCCGTAACTTGAGGATTATCCTCATTGCTGCACAGAAGAATTACGTCCTGGAAGCATCGCTGGGTGCCAGGCCTGCTACAGATGCAACTGACGACGTTAAGAACGTCTGGCAGAGCAAAGCAGATGACTACTCGATAGTTCAATGTGCCATGCTTTACGGCTTAGAACCGGGACTTCAACGGCGTTTTGAACGTCATGGAGCATATGAGATGTTCCAAGAGTTGAAGTTAATATTTCAAGCAAATGCCCGGATTGAGAGATATGAAGTCTCCAATAAGTTCTACAGCTGCAAGATGGAGGAGAATAGTTTTGTCAGTGAGCATATACTCAAGATGTCTAGGTACTGCAATCACTTGATTCAACTGGGAGTTAATCTTCCGGATGATAGCGTCATTGACAGAATTCTCCAATCACTGCCACCAAGCTACAAGAGCTTCGTGATGAACTATAATATGCAAGGGGTGGATAAGACAATTCCCGAGCTCTTCGCAATGCTAAAGGCAGCGGAGGTAGAAATCAAGAAGGAGCATCAAGTGTTGATGGTCAATAAGACCACCAGCTTCAAGAAAAAAGGCAAACTGGAAGAAAGAAGGGGAACTTCAAGAAGAACAGCAAGCAAGTTGCTGCTCAGGAGAAGAAACCCAAGTCTGGACCTAAGCCTGAGACTGAGTGCTTCTACTGCAAGCAGACTGGTCACTGGAAGCGGAACTGCCCCAAGTATTTGGCAGATAAGAAGGATGGCAAGGTGAACAAAGGTATATGTGATATACATGTTATTGATGTGTACCTTACTAATGCTCGCAGTAGCACTTGGGTATTTGATACTGGTTTTGTTGCTAATATTTGCAACTCGAAACAGGGGCTACGGATTAAGCGAAGATTGGCTAAGGACGAGGTGATGATGCGTGTGGGAAATGGTTCCAAAGTCGATGTGATCGTGGTCGGCACGCTACCTCTACATCTACCTTCGGGATTAGTATTAGACCTAAATATATCTGGATCTTGTTTGATGCGAGACGGTTATTCATTTAAATCAGAGAATAATGGTTGTTCTATTTATATGAGTAATATCTTTTATGGTCATGCACCCTTGAAGAGTGGTCTATTTTTGTTGAATCTCGATAGTAGTGATACACATATTCATAATATTGAAGCCAAAAGATGCAGAGTTGATAATGATAGTGCAAATTATTTGTGGCACTGCCGTTTAGGTCATATCGGTGTAAAGCGCATAAAGAAACTCCATACTGATGGACTTTTGGAACCACTTGATTATGAATCACTTGGTACTTGTGAACCGTGCCTCATGGGAAAGATGACTAAAACGCCGTTCTCCAGAACTATGGAGAGAGCAACAGATTTGTTGGAAATCATACATACAGATGTATGTGGTCCGATGAATGTTGAGGCTCGTGGTGGATATCGTTATTTTCTCACCTTCACAGATGATTTAAGGCAGATATGGGTATATCTACTTAATGAAACATAAGTCTGAAATGTTTGAAAAGTTCAAAGAATTTCAGAGTGAAGTTGAAAATCATCGTAAGAAGAAAATAAAGTTTCTACGATCTGATCGTGGAGGAGAATATTTGAGTTATGAGTTTGGTCTTCATTTGAAACAATGCGGAATAGTTTCGCAACTCACGCCACCCGGAACACCACAGCGTAATGGTGTGTCCGAACGTCGTAATCGTACTCTACTAGATATGGTGCGATCTATGATGTCTCTTACTGATTTACTGCTATCGTTTTGGGGTTATGCTTTAGAGACGGCCGCATTCACGTTAAATAGGGCACCATCGAAATCCGTTGAGACAATGCCTTATGAACAGTGGTTTGGCAAGAAACCAAAGTTGTCATTTCTGAAAGTTTGCGGCTGCGATGCTTATGTGAAAAAGCTTCAACCTGATAAGCTCGAACCCAAATCGGAGAAATGTGTCTTCATAGGATACCCAAAGGAGACTGTTGGGTACACCTTCTATCACAGATCCGAAGGCAAGACTTTTGTTGCTAAATTTGGAATCTTTCTAGAGAAGGAGTTTCTCTCGAAAGAAGTAAGTGGGAGGAAAGTAGAACTTGATGAGGTAACTATACCTGCTCCCCTATTGGAAAGTAGTTCATCGCAGAAACCGGTTTCTGCGACACCTACACCAATTAGTGAGGAAGTTAATGATGATGATCATGGAACTTCAGATCAAGTTGTTACTGAACCTCGTAGGTCAACCAGAGTAAGATCCGCACCAGAGTGGTACGGAAATCCTGTTCTGGAAGTTATGTTACTAGACCATGACGAACCTACGAACTATGAAGAAGCGATGGTGAGCCCAGATTCCGCGAAATGGCTTGAGGCCATGAAATCTGAGATGGGATCCATGTTTGAGAACAAAGTGTGGACTTTGGTTGACTTGCCCGATGATCGGCAAGCAATTGAGAATAAATGGATCTTCAAGAAGAAGATTAACGCTGACGGTAATGTTACTATCTATAAAGCTCGACTTGTTGCGAAAGGTTTTCGACAAGTTCAAGGGATTGACTACGATGAGACCTTCTCACCCGTAGTGATGCTTAAGTCTGTCCGAATCATGTTAGCAATTGCCGCATTTTATGATTATGAAATTTGGCAAATGGATGTCAAAACTGCATTCCTGAATGGATTTCTGGAAGAAGAGTTGTATATGATGCAACCGGAAGGTTTTGTCGATCCAAAGGGAGCTAACAAAGTGTGCAAGCTCCAGCGATCCATTTATGGACTGGTGCAAGCCTCTCGGAGTTGGAATAAACGCTATGATAGTGTGATCAAAGCATTTGGTTTTGTACAGACTTTTGGAGAAGCCTGTATTTACAAGAAAGTGAGTGGGAGCTCTGTAGCATTTCTGATATTATATGTGGATGACATATTGTTGATTGGAAATGATATAGAATTTCTGGATAGCATAAAGGGATACTTGAATAAGAGTTTTTCAATGCAAGTCCTCGGTGAAGCTGCTTATATATTGGGCATCAAGATCTATAGAGATAGATCAAGACGTTTAATTGGACTTTCACAAAGCATATACCTTGACAAAATTTTGAAGAAGTTCAAAATGGATCAAGCAAAGAAAGGGTTCTTGCCTATGTTACAAGGTGTGAAGTTGAGTAAGACTCAATGCCCGACCACTGCAGAAGATAGAGAGAAAATGAAAGATGTTCCCTATGCTTCAGCCATAGGCTCTATCATGTATGCAAAGCTGTGTACCAGACCTGATGTGTGCCTTGCTATATGTCTAGAAGGGAGGTACCAAAGTAATCCAGGAGTGGATCATTGGACAGCGGTCAAGAACATCCTGAAATACCTGAAAAGGACTAAGGATATGTTTCTCGTTTATGGAGGTGACAAAGAGCTCATCGTAAACGGTTATGTTGATGCAAGCTTTGACACTGATCCGGACGATTCTAAATCGCAAACCGGATACGTGTTTACATTGAACGGTGGAGCTGTCAGTTGGTGTAGTTCTAAACAAAGCGTTGTGGCGGGATCTACGTGTGAAGCGGAGTACATAGCTGCTTGAGAAGCAGCAAATGAAGGAGTCTGGATGAAGGAGTTCATATCTGATATAGGTGTCATACCTAGTGCATCGGGTCCAATTAAAATCTTTTGTGACAATACTGGTGCAATTGCCTTGGCGAAGGAATCCAGATTTCACAAGAGAACCAAGCACATCAAGAGGCGCTTCAATTCCATCCGGGATTTAGTCCAGGTGGGAGACATAGAAATTTTCAAGATACATATGGATCTGAATGTTGCAAACCCGTTGACTAAGCCTCTTCCACGAGCTATTGTTTCGTTGAATTTTAATGCGTTCCATGAGAAAGCAAAGTTGAAAGATGATGGTAGCAATTACATGGACTGGGTCCGTAACTTGAGGATTATCCTCACTGCTGCATAGAAGAATTACTGAAGGAAATATGCCCTAGAGGCAATAATAAAGTTATTATTTATTTCCTCATATCATGATAAATGTTTATTATTCATGCTAGAATTGTATTAACCGGAAACATAATACATGTGTGAATACATAGACAAACAGAGTGTCACTAGTATGCCTCTACTTGACTAGCTCATTGATCGAAGATGGTTATCTTTCCTAACCATAGACAAAGAGTTGTCATTTGATTAATGAGATCATATCATTAGGAGAATGATGTGATTCACTTGACCCATTTTGTTAGCTTAGCACTCGATCATTTAGTATGTTGCTATTGCTTTCTTCATAACTTATACATGTTCCTATGACTATGAGATTATGCAACTCCCGTTTACCGGAGGAACACTTTGTGTGCTACCAAACGTCACAATGTAACTGGGTGATTATAAAGGTGCTCGACAGGTGTCTCTGAAGGTGCTTGTTGGGTTGGCGTATTTCGAGATTAGGATTTGTCACTCCGATTGTCGGAGAGGTATCTCTGGGCCCTCTCGGTAATGCACATCACTTAAGCCTTGCAAGCATTGCAACTAATGAGTTAGTTGCGGGATGATGTATTACGGAACGAGTAAAGAGACTTAACGGTAACGAGATTGAACTAGGTATTGAGATACCGACGATCGAATCTCAGGCAAGTAACATACCGATGACAAAGGGAACAACGTATGTTGTTATGCGGTTTGACCGATAAAGATCTTCGTAGAATATGTGGGAGCCAATATGAGCATCCAGGTTCCGCTATTGGTTATTGACCGAAGACGTGTCTCGGTCATGTCTACATAGTTCTTGAACCCATAGGGTCCGCACGCTTAACGTTTCGATGACAATTATATTATGAGTTTATATGTTTTGATGTACCGAAGGTTGTTCGGAGTCCTGGATGTGATCACGGACATGACGAGGAGTCTCGAAATGGTTGAAACATGAAGATTGATATATTGGAAGCCTATGTTTGGATATCAGAAGTGTTCCGGGTGAAATCAGGATTTTACCGGAGTACCGGGAGGTTACCGGAACCCCTGAGAGCTTAATGGGCCATAGTGGGCCTTGTGGAGAAGAGGAGAGGCGGCCAGGGCAGGGCCGCACGCCCCTCCCCTCCTCTTTCCCCCTCCTCTCCTAGTCCAACAAGGAAAAGGGAGGGAGTCCAATCCCGGTAGGAGTAGGACTCCTCCTGGCGCGCCCCCTCTAGGCCGGCCGCACCTCCCCCCTTGCTCCTTTATATACGGGGCAGGGGGCACCCTAGAGACATACAATTGATCATTTGATCTTTTAGCCGTGTGCGGTGCCCCCCTCCACCATAGTCCACCTCGATAATACTGTAGCGGTGCTTAGGCGAAGCCCTGCGTTGGTAGAACATCATCATCGTGCTGGATCGGAGTTCGAGGGACGTCATCAGGCTGAACGTGTGCTGAACTCGGAGGTGCCATGCGTTCGGTACTTGATCGGTCGGATCGTGAAGACGTACGACTACATCAACCGCGTTATGCTAACGCTTCCGCTTTCGGGCTACGAGGGTACATGGACAACACTCTCCCCTCTCGTTGCTATGCATCACCATGATCTTGCGTGTGCGTAGGAAACTTTTTGAAATTACTACGTTCCCCAACAATTACGTCCTGGAAGCACTGCTAGGTGCCAGGCCTACTACTGATGACGTTAAGAACGTCTGGCAGGTAAAGCTAATGACTACTCGATAGTTCAGTGTGCCATGCTTTACGGCTTAGAAACGGGAGTTCAACGACGTTTTGAACATCATGGAGCATATGAGATGTTCTAGGAGTTGAAGTTAATATTTCAAGCAAATGCCCGATTGAGAGATATGAAGTCTCCAATAAGTTCTACAGCTGCAAGATGGAGGAGAATAGTTCTGTCAGTGAACATATACTCAGAATGTCTTGGTACCATAACCACTTGACTCAACTGGGAGTTAATTTTCCTGTTGATAGTGTCATTGACAGAGTTCTTCAATCACTGCCACCAAGCTACAAGAGCTTCGTGATGAACTATAATATGCAAGGGATGGATAAGACGATATTCCCGAGCTCTTCGCAATGCTGAAAGCTGCGGAGGTAGAAATCAAGAAGGAGCATCAAGTGTTGATGGCCAACAAAACCACCATTTTTAAGAAAAAGGGTAAAGGGAAGAAGAAAGGGAACTTCAAGAAGAATGGCAAACAAGTTGTTGCTCAAGAGAAGAAACCCAAGTCTAGACCTAAGCCTGAGACTGAGTGCTTCTACTGCAAACAGACTGGTCACTGGAAGCGGAACTGCGCCAAGTATTTGGCGGATAAGAAGGATGGCAAGGTGAACAAAGGTATATGTGATATACATGTTATTGATGTGTACCTTTCTAGAGCTCACAGTAGCGCCTGGGTATTTGATACTGGTTCTGTAGCTAACATTTGCAACTCGAAACAGGGACTACGGATTAAGCAAAGACTGGCTAAGGATGAGGTGACGATGCGTGTGGGAAATGGTTCCAAAGTCGATGTGATCGCCGTCGGCACGCTACCTCTACATCTACCTTCGGGATTAGTTTTAGACCTAAATAATTGTTATTTGGTGCCAGCGTTGAGCATGAACATTATATCTGGATCTTGTTTGATGCGAGACGGTTATTCATTTAAATCAGAGAATAATGGTTGTTCTATTTATATGAGTAATATCTTTTATGGTCATGCACCCTTGAAGAGTGGTCTCTTTGTGTTGAATCTCGATAGTAGTGATACACATATTCATAATGTTGAAGCCAAAAGATGTTGAGTTGATAATGATAGTGCAACTTATTTGTGGCACTACCGTTTAGATCATATTGGTGTAAAGCGCATGAAGAAACTCCATATTGGTGGACTTCTGGAATCACTTGATTATGAATCACTTGGTACTTGTGAACCATGCCTCATGGGCAAGATGACTAAAACGCTGTTCTCCGGAACAATGGAGCAAGCAATAGATTTATTGGAAATCATACATACTGATGTATGTGGGTATCGTTATTTTCTCACCTTCACAGATGATTTAAGCAGATATGGGTATATCTACTTAATGAAACATAAGTCTGAAACATTTGAAAAGTTCAAAGAATTTCAGAGTGAAGTGGAAAATCATCATAACAAGAAAATAAAGTTTCTATGATCTGATCGTGGAGGAGAATATTTGAGTTACGAGTTTGGTCTACATTTGAAACAATGCGGAATAGTTTCGCAACTCATGCCACCTGGAACACCATAGCGTAATGTGTATCCGAACGTCGTAATCGTACTTTACTGAATATGGTGCGATCTATGATGTCTCTTACTGATTTACCGCTATCATTTTGGGGTTATGCTTTAGAGACGGCTGCATTCACGTTAAATAGGGCACCATCGAAATCCGTTGAGACGACGCCTTATGAACTGTTGAAGTGCGTTATATCGACTAGAGGGGGGTGAATAGGCGATTTTTATGAAAGATCTTCAAAACGTGAGAGTTATGAAGACAAACAGTGAAGATTATGCCTATTACTATGCAGCGGAAGTTAGATTACACTAGGCCAGCCATGGTCATGTATTCAATAGAGTGAAAGCGCAATCACAACCAGCTTCAGTGTAATAAGGATCAGGTAGGAAGAAGTTATGAAGCCAAACAGATCATACATTCATGTTGTGAAGACAAAAGATAAAGCAAGCATGCAATGGCTTCACAATGAATAACTGTAAGTAAAAGGAAGTGAAGATGAAACCAGTGACACGTTGAAGACAATGATTTGTTGGACCAGTTCCAGTTGCTGTGACAACTGTACGTCTGGTTGGAGCGGCTAGGTATTTAAACCAAAGGACACACAGTCCCGGACACCCAGTCAAGGACACTTAGTCCAAGACACCCAGTCCTCACCGTTTTCTCCTTGAGCTAAGGTCACACAGACCTCGCCCAATCACTCAGGTAAGTCTTCAAGGTAGACTCCCAAACCTTCACAGACTTCGTTCACTGGCAATCCACAATTTCTCTTGGATGCTCAGAACGCGACGCCTAACCGTCTGGAGGATGCACAGTCCTCAAGTGTAATAAGTCTTCAGATCACACAGACACGAAGACTTAAGTGATGCCCAATTTACTCTGGCTCTGGGTGGTTAGGGCTTTTCTCCTCACTGGGAATTTTTCTTTCAAAGGCTTCGAGGTGGGTTGCTCTCAAACGACAAAAGCCGTGCACTGAAATCTGAGCAGCCAACCGTTTATGGTTGTGGGGGTGGACTATTTATAGCCACTTGGCAACCCGACCTGATCTGTCCGAAATGACCCTGGGTCACTAAGGAACTGACACGTGTACCAACGGTCGAATTTTGAACTCACACGGCAACTTTACTTGGGCTACAAGTAAAGCTGACTTGTCTGACTCTGGACAAGATTTTCTCTCAAAGTCTTCGCTCGAAGACATAGGATTTGAATTAGGCATCACTTCAGTCATTCTGACTGGTTCTCTTCGACCCCACTTAACAGTACGGTGGTTCCTATGACACAACATGAATGAAATAAAGCTACGAAGGATCTAGGTCTTCGAGTTCCAAAAGCTTCATAGGGAGTCTTCTCATGTCATTGTCTTCAATATGAATATCTTCATAAACCACCATTGTCTTCAATGTCTTCGTACATTTTTAGGGGTCATCTCTGGTAGTAAAACCAAATCAATGAGGGACTTCTACCTGTGTTTTCCTGCAATTCTCACAAACCCATTAGTCCCTCAACTAGGTTTGTCGTCAATACTCCAAAACCAACTAGGGGTGGCACTAGATGCACTTACAATCTCCCCCTTTTTGGTGATTGATGACAAACTAGTTGAAGTTTTCAACGGGAAACATAATTTGTGAAATTGTAAAAGAATTGTCTTCATAAGTTGCAAGGGCTCCCCCTGAAGATGTGCATATAAGTAATTTGCTTCTTGAATGCAAATGCACATGGCAGGTTGTACTTGTGGAGATCCACTCCAACTTATGACAATCCACTATGCATGTGAAAGTATATGAAGATAATGACATGCATAATGGAAAATGGACGTCTGCAGAATGAGATGAGTGCGGAATTTATCGTCGCACATGCGGAATTTATCTTCGCAAAACGGAGTGACAAACAGGTAGCAGACGACCATCAAGGCTAAGTGTTACAACTCAAAGAAGCAAATGTAGCAAAAACGGGAGTTGTAAGCACGAAGCAAAATGTAGCAAAATATAGTGGCACCCGCCCAAAGTGACCCGCTTGAAGACTATGACCATCATATGCTTCTCCCCCTTTTGTCAGTGATGACCAAAAAGGTTTGAAGACATAGAGGTTTCTACGCGTTCCCAGGCGCAGCAGGGTCGGTGGAGTTGTTTGGCGGCGGTGCAGACGAGCTTGGTGCAGATTCGACGCGCTTTGAAGCAGGTGGAGATGATGTTGCGTCATCTTCTTCTTCAATAATCCGGGCAGACACGGTGGCAGCAGAAGAAGAGAACTCTGACTCTTCAAGTGATGGTGTGCTGCGCATCACCGCTCTTCTTGGAGGCGTGGAGTCAAATTTGAAATGCTCTGTGAAGCCATCCTCATGCAGTTCAGCTTCAGGGCACATCATGGTGAGGCCCTTCCAAGTGCGGCGACAGGTCTCGTGTGTGACAAATGCATTCTTGGTTGCCAGATTTCTGATGCGATTGACTTCTTGCATGATGCTTCTCATCTGCCTCTTGAGCCAGTCGTGATGCCTATCTTGCTTTTGGTGAAGAGCCACAAGAAGCTCTCTGTCATTGAGTGTACGAGCGCACTTCTTGGGTCTCTTTGCAGCTGTGCTGTTGGTGGCTTCAGTTGATGCAGGGGCACGTGTGGTGCCAGCCATTGGATACACTCGGGAGAGAGCTTCAACACCTTCAATATTTTGAGTGAAGCTCTGGTGTTCTTCATTCTGAAGACTTAGTGGTTGCTTGGCCGGCTCTGGATATATTGCTTCAGCAGATGTGTCCACATCTGGCAAAAATATCCTATGATTGCGGGCTGAGGGTTGATAGGAGATTGCAGAGTGAAGCTTGATCAGCCTCATAACCCAAGGAGCATAAAACTTTAATCCAAACAGTTCTGAAGCAGACGCTGCAAATTGACGGATGAAGAGATCCTGTGCATTGAAGCATTTGCCATGAAGAATGCAGAAGATGAGAGTCTTCATTGCACCATCAATTGTCGCATATCGAGAGTGTCCCTTGACAGGCCATAGAGTCCGCCTTATGATATGATATATTGTTCTGGGCAAGTATTCTAAGTCTTCAACGAAGAACCTAGTTGGATAGGGTGCATTCGGATGCAATGGCTTCATCATTGAGAGCATCTGACTCATATCTGGCTCAGGACGCTGAAATATGCTCTCAGTTGCTTCAGCATGGAGTTGGCACCCTTCTTCAAAGAATTCGCCAGGAGTGGGAAGGCCGGTAAGCTCAATTAGGTCGAAAGCATTGGCTTCATGATGGATATTTCCTGTCATCCACTCCAGGATCCATGTCTTCGGATCTCTGTTATAGCCTTTGATATGCAAGGTGGCATAGAACTGGAGCAGAAGCTCTTCGTTCCAATGCTCTTCATCAGTGATAAATGGCAGCAAACCCACTTGCTTGAAGCAATCCAGTGCTTCTTCCAGACCAGGCAGACCAGCAACAACTTCAACCTCAAGGCGCTTGTGTGGAAAGATGCGGCCTTGGTTGTAGAGGATGCATGAATAATAGCTGCGCTGTTGATGGCTCCAGAACCTATCTGATACAATCCGTTCCCTTGAATAAGGGTTCTTGGAGCGGTCGAAAAACGTGTTAACTGCCCTGAAGCCGTTGATGTTGAAGGAACCAGGTGCTGATGCAGGACCTGGGAACCTTGGTAGTCGTGGGATCGGCTTCTGGACCTGGGGCCTGTGCGCAATATGATAGTTGAATTGTGGTCCGGCAGCAGACTCAGGCACAGAATGTTCAGGAGCAGTAGCTTCGGTGTCTTCTGAAGCTGTTGTTGGGGAGGGCTCCACATTTGCTTCGGCGTTGTTTGTGGCAGCCTCAACATTTTCAGCTTCAGGCACGTTCTCCTTGAGAACTGCTTCTTGTTGGTGCGGGGGAGTTGGAGCTTGTGGTATTTCTGCTTGCTCTTCGGCTGAGGCAGCCGGAATGTCTTCAGCAGCCTGAGCCCTTGGCCCTTTGCGAAGCCTATGAAATGTAGGCGCTGGTCGAGTTGTAGTGGGTTGGGGCTCATCTTCCTCCTGTGGGCGATCTGCCCACGATGCATTTTGTGTGATTGGCATCAATGGACGACCAATACTGATCTGTTCGCTTGTCTCAAGCTGAGGAAGGGCTGCATCACTTTGCACATTGTCTTGGGGACCAATGTCTTCAGCAGCATTGGGGTTGGCTGCTGGAATGTCTTCAGCGTGCGGAGCCTCTATGTAAGCAGGCTCATGCACTGTCAACTGATGGTGTGCGTCAGGATAGCGGACGCAGAGTGGTTCAACTATCAGGGGCTCTATGGGAGCAGCCCGAGACTTCTTGGTCTTGCGCTTCTTGATGATGGGTTCAGAGGGAGAGGCTTCAGAATGTTTTCTCTTCTTAGCTTTAGCCTCTGCAGTCCGTGTCTTCTTGTGCTGTGAGGCGGTTGATCTACTCTTTGGCTTCGAGCCGGTCGTTGCAGCGGGGAAGACAATCGGAGCATCAGGTTCTGACCTTGGCGCTTCAGGTTCGGGCACAGCCGCCTTCTTTTTCTTCTTCGCGGCCATCCTGGGGTCAATGCCGGGACGCCCAAGTGCCTTGCGCTTTTCTGCCTCATTGTAGGCTTGCACGCAGCGATCAGCCAAAGTCTTCATGCGTTCTCGCGAGCCTTGAGCTTCGGCACGCGTCTTCAGGAAGTTTTCTTTCAGCTCGTGCAACATGATCTTGAAGTTTTTCACTTCTTGCACACTGAGCTTGGCCACGTGCTTCTTGAACTGAGCCTTTTCATGATCAATTTTCTGCTTCAGTTCTACAATTCACTGGGCTATTGCAAGTTCTGAAGCAATTGCACCTTGAAAGGCAACGCTGAGGCCTATGGGTAGCTGCAGATCATTGAAGCTTATGTCTGGTGTGTCAAACCATTCATCGATGAAGTTGTGAATGATGGTGACATCAAACAGAGGCAGATTGTTGAAGATTTTGGCCTCCTCCTTGCTCTTGATGAGCTGCTCAAGAGCATCATCTCCAAGATCTTCATCGCTTGAGAGATCAATGGCTTCGCAGCGCAGAATGTCAGCAGCTGTGAGCTCTTTGCCTGAGTGAGGCTGAGGCTTCTTGGCTTCTTGGGGCTTGGACGCTCGTGATAAGCCTTCTGACTGCACACTGGCTTCAGGAGGTGCAGTTGCTAAAGGCTTCACTCTTGCGATCTTGGGAGAAGCGGCTGGCTTTGAAGCTTTTGGAGCTTTTGGCTTCTTCTGCTTTGGCTTCGGAGCAGCAGGGGCGTCATCTGACTCAGTATCTGCTGGAGGGTCATTAACAGCAGTCCCTTGGACTAGGATGCAAGTGATGAGGCCTGCAAGACTGGCATACGGCCCGATGATATTTGGATCGGCGTTGCGTGTGCCATCTGCCCTTGGTGAGGAGGGACCAGGGTTGAAGTCAAGCCCAAATTTCTTCTTGTTTATCTTCGCTGACTGTTGTGCAAACTGAAAGTTGCGCTTGAAGAGATTATCATCGCGACACCAGAGAAGTGATGACGGATGTGCCTCAGCTGGCTGTGGTCCTCTCACCATGCATGGATAGAAGCCTTGAGCAATGGCTTCGTCTCTGGACTTGGGTACGAGATTTTTGTATAATACATCTCCCCACGGTCTCTTGATGGCGCACTTCTCCGCATATTCCTGAGTGACGAAGCGGTAGTGGAACCATTGCTCTGCCCAATATCTTCGAATCCATTGGATTCGTGTCTTGCGCTGACCATAGCTTTCTTCAGGATCAGTTTTGTACATCTCTGCCAATTCATCAGGCAGATCTTTGGATGTTTCACCACGTCGCTGTCTGCCTCCCTTCCTTGCTGCTGTTTCTGAAGCCATGAATAACTTGGAAGGCTTCAAGATGTTCAAAGGCTTCCTTTTGCAAGAACTGGCTTCAGGCGAGTTGATGTGATGCTGCAAGTACTCTGCAAATGAATGCAGACTATGAGAACCAAAGGATTCTCCCACGGACATGTACCTGTGACAGCATTAAGGTGCGAGGGAAGGGGAAGAGGTCATATGCATTCTCAGAAGATTTTGAAGATAAATCGGTTTAGAAGACATTGACCTCATTATGCGAAGACATTCACTTATAGATAAGGAGTTGGTTCCAGATTTGTACGAACCCATAGATCAGTACAAGTGAGGAATCTAACTACTTTATGAAGCACAAGTGAATATACTAGGCATGTTATGAGATGCAGCAAGAGATTTAACTGGTGTGAAGAGAAACTTCTTATGGCAGAAAGTGACTGAACTGTAGGATCAAAAGAAGCTGTAAAAAGAGGTTTTATTTACCACACTTGGAACTGCTAGACGAAGTGAGAGTTGAGACCGAGCAGTTCGATCCTCCGTGCCCTAACTTGGCGACGGAAGACACCTACGGCGACGGCGGAGAGAGCGATGTCCGCTGTCGGCGTGAAAACGGCGTCGGAGAGGTTGCGGCAGTGAAGCGCTTCGTCGCCGGCGTCGTCGAGTGCTAGCGGTGGCGCTAGGGTTCAGGCGAGGGTGGAAGAAGGAGATAATGACCGCAGTGAATCGTGTATTTATAGGGATAGAGGCGGCACAGCGCTATTACGCAGGTACCCCTGGAGGTTCGCATTTGAGGCACGCGTGGCCAATTAGAGGAAGATTGGGATTTGTTCCGTGTCCCACGCACGCCTAAATTGTCGGACGGTCGTTCCTGCTTCTCCGGATCTTATGTGGAGGAATGAGCATTAAAAACGGACTTTTATGGTTGTCACAATGTCTTCGGCTGACAAGGACACAGTGAAGACATTCGACAGTTTCAACAGAATGCATATGACTTGGAGAGATAGAGTTTGAGATAGAAAGCATAGAGAGGTTAGGGTCCGATCACATTCACTTAGTTCAAAAGATTCAACCAAGAAGACATAGCTATAAGTGAATGCTGTAGAGGACAGAACATCAGTACATATATATATCCATATAATCAACGCAGTGAAGATATTCATGAAGACATATTGAGAATGAAACCAAACCAATTGTGAAGACATTGAGAGGTAACGCCATGAGAGAAACACTTCAAAATGGAATGTTTGGTGGTGGCGTTACCCACCGTATAGGAAGTATTAGACCCAGACATGGCGCACAATTATAGTGGCGCTCCGAAGTCAAATTCCACATTAATGTATTCACACTTAGAATGTATGTCTTCATTGTTTGAAGATATACGCTACTTCGTGTGTTGCACATCTAAGTCATCAATACGCTTAAGTGTTAGGATGTGTGCCTGATCACAGGACATTTGAGGACTCCAAGATATTTAGCTCACACCGTAACTTGCAAAATCTCTTCTCATCCAAGGGCTTTGTGAAGATATCTGCCAATTGCTCTTCAGTGTTGACGTGTATGATATCAATGTCTTCCTTCACAACATGATCTCTGAGAAAGTGATGACGAATTTCAATGTGCTTTGTTTTCGAGTGCTGAACTGGGTTGTTGGCAATCTTGATGGCGCTTTCGTTGTCGCAGTAAAGTGGCACTTGCTTCAGATGAATGCCATAATCCTTGAGTGTTTGCTTCATCCACAGAAGCTGAGCGCAGCAAGATCCAGCAGCAATGTATTCAGATTCAGCAGTGGAGAGTGATACACAGTTCTGCTTCTTTGAAGACCAACATACAAGTGATCGTCCCAGAAAGTGACATGTGCCTGATGTAGACTTGCGATCAACTTTGTCACCAGCATAATCAGCATCCGAAAATCCAACTAAATCAAACTCTGAGCCCTTTGGATACCATAATCCTAGAGTTGGGGTGTGAGCCAAATATCGAAGAATTCGCTTCACAGCTAAGTGATGCGACTCCTTTGGTGTCGCTTGAAATCGAGCACACATGCAAACACTAAGCATGATATCTGGCCTAGATGCACATAAATAAAGCAAAGACCCAATCATGGAGCGGTATACCTTTTGATCGAACTCTTTACCATTGTCGTCGGGACCCAGATGATGCTTGGCTGGCATTGGTGTTGTGAAGCCTTTGCAGTCTTGCATACCGAACTTCTTCAGGCACTCTTTAAGATATTTCTCTTGAGATATGAAGATGCCGTTGCGTTGTTGCCGTATTTGAAGACCGAGAAAGAACTTCAGCTCCCCCATCATGGACATCTGATATTGCTCTTGTATCATGTATCCAAACTCTTCACTATACTTCTGATTGGTGCAGCCGAAGATAATGTCATCCACATATATTTGGCACACAAACAGTTCACCATCATATGTCTTCGTGAAAAGAGTGGGATCCAGGGAACCAGGTATGAAGCCTTTGCTTTTCAGAAAGTACTTGAGTGTATCATACCAGGCCCTAGGGGCTTGTTTCATCGAAGTCAATGCCCTCCACCTGACTATATCCTTGAGCAACTAGACGAGCTTTGTTTCTGACAACTTGACCATGCTCATCTTGCTTGTTGCGGTATATCCATTTGGTGCCTATTATGTTGTGCTTCCGTGGATCAGGACGCTTAACCAGTTCCCATACATTATTCAGCTCAAACTGTTGAAGCTCTTCTTGCATAGCTTGAATCCATTCAGGTTCCATGAAGGCTTCTTCAACTTTCTTGGGTTCTGATATTGAGACGAATGCGAAATGCCCACAGAAGTTTGTTAGCTGAGTTGCCCTTGAACGAGTGAGTGGACCAGGTGCATTGATGCTGTCCAGTATTTTGTCAATTTGTACTTCATTTGCAACACGAGGGTGTGTGGGGCGAAGACTTTGCTCTTGCTGATCTATGTGGTCATCTGAAGGTATATCTTCAGGCTGAGCATTGTCTTCATGTGGATCAGGTGCTGAGATGATAAGTTCTTCTTCAGGTTGAGCTTCAGAAGGTACAATTTCTCCAGTTCCCATAAGCTTGATTGATTCATTTGCTGGAACTTCATCTAGCACATTTGGCAATTGCTCTCTTTGTGATCCATTGGTTTCATCAAACCGCACATCCACTGTTTCAACCACTTTGTAGTGGTAGAGGTTGAAGACTCTGTAGGAGTGCGAATCCTTTCCATATCCAAGCATGAAGCCTTCATGTGCTTTTGGTGCAAACTTTGAGGTGTGGTGTGGGTCCTTGATCCAGCATTTTGCACCAAATACTCTAAAGTAACTGACATTTGGCTTCTTGCCAGTTAGGAGTTCATAGGATGTCTTGTTCAGAAGCTTGTGAAGATAAACACGATTGATTGTATGGCATGCAGTATCAATGGCTTCAGTCCAGAATTTTCTTGGAGTCTTGTATTCATCTAGCATTGTTCTGGCCATCTCAATGAGTGTTCTGTTCTTGCGTTCGACGACGCCATTCTGCTGTGGCGTGTATGGAGCTGAGAATTCATGTGTGATGCCCAAGGTGTCCAGATATGTATCAAGGCCAGTGTTCTTGAATTCAGTGCCATTGTCACTTCTGATGTGCTTTATCTTGGCGCCAAAATTGTTCATAGCTCGATTTGCGGAGCGTCTGAAGACATCCTGCACTTCAGTCTTGTAAAGGATTATGTGCACCCAAGTATATCTAGAATAATCATCAACAATTACGAAGCCATAGAGGCATGCAGAAGTAGTAAAAGTTGAGTAGTGAGTGGGACCGAAAAGATCCATGTGAAGCAGTTCGAAGGGTTGAGTAGTGGTCATGATTGTCTTCGAAGGATGTTTTGCCCTTGTCATCTTCCCTGCTTCACAGGCACCGCATAAGTGATCTTTCTTGAACTTGACGCCTTCGATGCCTATGACGTGCTTTTTCTTCGCAAGGGTGTGGAGGTTCCTCATGCCAGCATGCCCAAGCCTTCGATGCCAAAGCCAGCATTCTGAAGCTTTTGCAAGAAGACATACTGCAAGTTGTGGTCCTGCTGAGAAATCTACCACGTACAAATCACCCTTCCGATACCCTTCAAACACTAGAGATTTGTCAGATTCCATTAGCACCAGGCAACGATATTTTCCAAACATTACAATCATATTCAAATCGCAAAGCATTGAGACAGACATTAAGTTGAAGCCAAGGGATTCAACAAGCATGACTTTATCCATGTGTTGATCCTTTGAGATTGCAACTCTACCTAGACCTAATACCTTACTTTTACCAGTGTCAGCGAATGTAATGTGGCTCTTGTCGGATGGACGTAAAGTTGAGTCCATAAGAAGGCTTCTTCTGCCAGTCATGTGATTTGTACACCCACTATCAATAATCCATTCTGAAGACTTTGAAGTCGCTGGTATCGTACCCTACAGTGCAGTTAGGGGGATAGGCTTCACGAAGAGTGTTGTGAAGCATAAACATTTGACAAACCAGTGGGTTATGAAAACTTAGATCCAGATTAGGACTAATGGGGAGAGTAGCATGCGATTCAGGAACGAAGTACATAATGATGCCATTTGGGCAGTTTATCTTGCGCCCCACAAGATTTTTATGGTCCCCAGCAATAGCATCAGAAGATTTTGTTTTTGTGCTGGAGACCTTTCCCTGCAAAAAAAAAGTTAAGCTTTCTTAACCACCCACATCTTCAAGGGTGGCTTAGAAGCTATGAGTCTAAGAGCAGCATCTGAGAATTTTGGCTTTGAAGCCTTAGCAAACAGTCTAGCAGGGGGACAATAATACTCATAGGCATAAGCAGAATAATTTTTGGACATATGAATATGACGGTTCGATGAACCGCTCTCATATTCATATGCCTGAGTATGGTTTCCCTGCAAAACATTTGCGTTAGTGTGACTTAGGTGAGTCCTCTGTCTGTATGAAGCCTTTGGACCGAGGTTTGTCTTCTTCAAGTGAGGTGTCATGAAGACATTCACAGGAAGATTTTCCAGACATGTTTTCGGAACCCAGATCTTCTTCATAGGCGGTCCATTCCTGCAGTTAGTACCAATGTACCTTGCAAACACTTCACCATCCTGATTCTTAAACAGTTTATAGTTTGCATCAAAAGATTCATCAATGATAATTGGGTTAGCACAAGTGAAGCCAGATAAATTGGATGGATCTGCTGAAAGTTCCTTTGCAGCAATCCATGTAATTTTGGGGTACTGCTCAGGTTTCCAGTAAGAGCCATCTGCATTGATTTTCCTCACGAACCCAACACCCTCTTTCCTAGGGTTTCGGTTCAGAATCTGCTTCTTAAGGACATCACATAATGTTTGATGCCCTTTCAGACTTTTGTACATACCTGTTTCAAGCAATGTCTTCAACCTAGCATTCTCATCAGCAATAGCAGTGGTATCCTCAGCAGAGGGGTTAGTTGCCACATCAACAGTTGAAGATATTGGAACAGTAGTAGCAGTGGAACATTCAGCAACAGAATTAGCATTATTACGCTCAATGCATTTAAGACATGGTGGTTCAAATCCTTCCTGAGCGGGACTGATCTGTTCGGCGCGAAGTGACTCGTTTTCCTTTTGAAGATCTTCATGAGCCACCCTCAATTTCTCAAGTTCTTGCTTCCTTTGAAGATAGTCATAGGAAAGCTTTTCATGAGTTGTTGAGAGAGTATCATGACGATCTTCAAGTTCCTGATACTTAACGTGAAGGTTTTTTATGTCTTCAATTAAGGATTCAGATCGAGTCATTTCAGCACCCAACAGATCATCGCTTCTGTCTAACAGTTTTTGAATGTGTTCCATAGCTTTCTGTTGTTCAGTTGCAATTTTAGCAAGTGTTTTGTAGCTAGGTTTTGAATCACATTCAGAGTCATCGTCACTGGATGTTTCATAGCGAGTGGTGCGTGTGTTTACCTTGGCACCGCGTGCCATGAAGCAGTAGGTAGGAGTGGAGTCGTTCTTGTCATTTGCGTCGGTGTCGGTGAGGCAATTATTGTCTTCAGTGTTGAAGATGGACTTGGCGACGTATGCTGTAGCCAGACTCGCAATGCCAGAATCAGACTCCTCCTCAGATTCCACCTCTGCCTCCTCAGATGTGGATTCCTCCTCTGAATCCATCTCCTTGCCTACAAACGCACGCGCCTTGCCAGATGAGCTCTTCTTGTGTGATGAAGACTTTGATGAAGACTTGGAAGAAGACTTTGAGTTTTTCTTCTTTTTCTTGTCGTCAGAATCATATTCCTTGCTCTTCTTCTTCCTTCTATTCTCATTGTCCCACTGTGGACACTCAGAGATGATGTGCCCAGTTTTCTTGCACTTGTGACATGTTTTCTTCTTGTAGTCATGAGCAGAAGCTTCATCATTCCTTGAGCTTGATCGTGAAGATTTTCTGAAGCCTCTCTTCTTGGTGAATTTTTGAAACTTCTTCACTAGCATTGCAAGTTCTCTTCCAATGTCTTCAGGATCATCAGAACTGCAGTCAGATTCTTCTTCAGATGAGGAGACAACTTTTGCCTTCAAGGCACGAGTTCGCCCATAGTTTGGACCGTAGATATCTCTTTTCTCAGAAAGTTGAAACTCATGTGTGTTGAGCCTCTCAAGTATGTTAGATGGATCGAGTGTCTTGAAATCAGGACGTTCTTGAATCATCAGGGCCAGAATGTCAAATGAACTATCAAGTGATCTCAGCAGCGTCTTGACGATTTCATGTTTGGTGATCTCAGTAGCGCCGAGGGCTTGAAGCTCATTTGTGATGTCAGTGAGCCGATCAAAGGTGTGCTGGACATTCTCATTGTCATTTCGTTTGAAGCGGTTGAAGAGATTGCAAAGGACACTGATTCTTTGATCTCTCTGGGTTGATATGCCTTCATTAACTTTGGAGAGCCAATCCCAGACCAGTTTGGATGTCTTCAAGGCACTCACACGGCCATACTGTCCTTTGGTCAGATGACCACAGATGATATTCTTGGCAGTAGAGTCCAGTTGAACGAACTTCTTGACATCAGCAGCAGTGACACCTTCTCCAGCCTTGGGAATGCCGTTTTCGACGACATACCATAGGTCGACGTCAATGGCTTCAAGATGCATGCGCATCTTATTCTTCCAGTAGGGATATTCAGTTCCATCGAAGACGGGGCAAGCAGCGGAGACTTTGATTATCCCTGCAGTCGACATAACTAATACTCCAGGTGGTTAAACCGAATCACACAGAACTAGGGAGCACCTTGCTCTGATACCAATTGAAAGTGCGTTATATCGACTAGAGGGGGGGTGAATAGGCGATTTTTATGAAAGACTTCAAAACGTGAGAGTTATGAAGACAAACAGTGAAGATTATGCCTATTACTATGCGGCGGAAGTTAGATTACACTAGGCCAGCCATGGTCATGTATTCAATAGAGTGAAAGCGCACTCACAACCAGCTTCAGTGTAATAAGGATCAGGTAGGAAGAAGTTATGAAGCCAAACAGATCATACATTCATGTTGTGAAGACAAAAGATAACGCAAGCATGCAATGGCTTCACAATGAATAACTGTAAGTAAAAGGAAGTGAAGATGAAACCAGTGACACGTTGAAGATAATGATTTGTTGGACCAGTTCCAGTTGCTGTGACAACTGTACGTCTGGTTGGAGCGGCTAGGTATTTAAACCAAAGGACACACAGTCCCGGACACCCAGTCAAGGACACTTAGTCCAAGACACCCAGTCCTCACCGTTTTCTCCTTGAGCTAAGGTCACACAGACCTCGCCCAATCACTCAGGTAAGTCTTCAAGGTAGACTCCCAAACCTTCACAGACTCCGTTCACCGGCAATCCACAATTTCTCTTGGATGCTCAGAACGCAACGCCTAACCGTCTGGAGGATGCACAGTCCTCAAGTGTAATAAGTCTTCAGATCACACAGACACGAAGACTTAAGTGATGCCCAATTTACTCTGGCTCTGGGTGGTTACGGCTTTTCTCCTCACTGGGAATTTTTCTTTCAAAGGCTTCGAGGTGGGTTGCTCTCAAACGACAAAAGCCGTGCACTGAAATCTGAGCAGCCAACCGTTTATGGTTGTGGGGGTGGACTATTTATAGCCACTTGGCAACCCGACCTGATCTGTCCGAAATGACCCTGGGTCACTAAGGAACTGACACGTGTACCAACGGTCGAATTTTGAACTCACACGGCAACTTTACTTGGGCTACAAGTAAAGCTGACTTGTCTGACTCTGGACAAGATTTTCTCTCAAAGTCTTCGCTCGAAGACATAGGATTTGAATTAGGCACCACTTAAGTCATTCTGACTGGTTCTTCTTGGACCCCACTTAACAGTACGGTGTTCCTATGACACAACATAAATGAAATAAAACTACGAAGGTTCTAAGTCTTCGAGTTCCATAAGCTTCATAGGGAGTCTTCTCATGTCATTGTCTTCAATATGAATATCTTCATAAACCACCATTGTCTTCAATGTCTTCGTACATTTTTAGGGGTCATCTCTGGTAATAAAACCGAATCAATGAGGGACTTCTACCTGTGTTTTCCTGCAATTCTCACAAACACGTTAGTCCCTCAACTAGGTTTGTCGTCAATACTCCAAAACCAACTAGGGGTGGCACTAGATGCACTTACAACTGTGGTTTGGCAAGAAACCAAAGTTGTCGTTTCTTAAAGTTTGGGGTTGTGATGCTTATGTGAAAAAGCTTCAACCTCATAAGCTTGAACCCAAATCGGAGAAATGTGTCTTCATAGGATACCCAAAGGAGACTATTGGGTACACCTTCTATCACATATCCGAAGGCAAGACATTCGTTGCTAAGAATGGATCCTTTCTAGAGAAGGAGTTTCTCTTGAAAGAAGTGAGTGGGAGGAAAGTAGAACTTGATGAGGTAATTGTACCTGCTCCCTTATTGGAAAGTAGTTCATCACAGAAACCAGTTCCTATGACACCTACACCAATTAGTGAGGAAGCTAATGATAATGATCATGAAACTTCAGATCAAGTTACTACCGAACCTCGTAGGTCAACCAGAGTAAGATCCGCACCCGAGTGGTACGGTAATCCTGTTCTGGAAGTCGTGTTACTTGACCATGATGAACCTACGAACTATGAAGAAGCGATGGTGAGCCCAGATTCCGCAAAATGTGTTGAGGCCATGAAATCTGAGATGGGATCCATGTATGAGAACAAAGTATGGACTTTGGTTGACTTGCCCGATGATCGGCAAGCCATCGAGAATAAATGGATCTTCAAGAAGAAGACTGACGTTGACGGTAATGTTACTGTCTACAAAGCTCGACTTGTTGCGAAAGGTTTTCGACAAGTTCAAGGAGTTGACTACGATGAGACTTTCTCACCCGTAGCGATGCTTAAGTCTGTCTGAATCATGTTAGCAATTGCCTCATTTTATGATTATGAAATTTGGCAAATGGATGTCAAAACCGCATTCCTTAATGGATTTCTTAAAGAACAATTGTATATGATGCAACCAGAAGGTTTTGTCGACCCTAAAGGTGCTAACAAAGTATGCAAGATCTAGCGATCCATTTATGGACTGGTGCAAGCATCTCGAAGTTGGAATGTACACTTTGATAGTGTGAACAAAGCATACGGTTTTATATAGACTTTTGGAGAAGCCTGTATTTACAAGAAAGTGAGTGGGAGCTCTGTAGCATTTATAATATTATATGTGGATGACATATTGTTGATTTGAAATAATACAGAATTTCTGGATAGCATAAAAGGATACTTGAATAAGAGTTTTTCAATGAAAGACCTCGGAGAAGTTGCTTATATATTGGGCATCAAGATCTATAGAGATAGATCAAGACGCTTAATTGGACTTTCACAAAGCACATACCTTGATAAAGTTTTGAAAAAGTTCAAAATGGATCAAGCAAAGAAAGGGTTCTTGCCTGTGTTACAAGGTGTGAAGTTGAGTAAGACTCAATGCCCGACCACTGTAGAATATAGAGAGAAAATGAAAAGTGTTCCCTATGCTTCAGCCATAGGCTCTATCATGTATGCAATGTTGTGTACCAGACCTGATGGTGTGCCTTGCTAGTAGTTTAGTAGGGAGGTACCAAAGTAATCCAGGAGTGGATCACTGGATGGCGGTCAAGAACATCTTGAAATACCTGAAAAGGACTAAGGATATGTTTCTCATTTATGGAGGTGACAAAGAGCTCGTCGTAAATGGTTACGTCGATGCAAGATTTGACACTGATCCGGACAATTCTAAATCGCAAACCGGATACATGTTTATATTGAACGGTGGAGCTGTAAGTTGGAGCAGTTCTAAACAAAGTGTCGTGGCGGGATCTACGTGTGAAGTGGAGTACATAGCTGCTTCGGAAGCAGCAAATGATGGAGTCTGGATGAAGGAGTTCATATCCGATCTAGGTGCCATACCTAGTGCATTGGGTCCAATGAAAATCTTTTGTGACAATACTGGTGCAATTGCCTTGGCAAAGGAATCCAGATTTCACAAGAGAACCAAGCACATCAAGAGACGCTTCAATTCCATCCGGGATCAAGTCCAAGTGGGAGACATAGAGATATGCAAAATACATACAGATCTGAATGTTGCAGACCCGCTGACTAAGCCTCTTCCACGAGCAAAACATGATTAGCACCAAGACTCCATGGGTGTTAGAATCATTATTGTGTAATCTAGATTATTGACTCTAGTGCGAGTGGGAGACTGAAGTAAATATTCCCTAGAGGCAATAATAAAGTTATTATTTATTTCCTCATATCATGATAAATTTTTATTATTCATGCTAGAATTGTATTAACCGGAAACATAATACATGTGTGAATACATAAACAAACATAGTGTCACTAGTATGCCTCTACTTGACTAGCTCGTTAATCAAAGATGGTTGAGTTTCCTAACCATAGACATGAGTTGTCATTTGATAAACGGGATCACATCATTAGGAGAATGATGTGATTGACTTGACCCATTTCGTTAGCTTAGCACTTGATTGTTTTAGTTTACTGCAATTGCTTTCTTCATGACTTATACATGTTCCTATGACTATGAGATTATGCAACTCCCGATTGCGGGAACAACACTTTGTGTGCTACCAAATGTCACAACGTAACTGGGTGATTATAAAGGTGCTCTACAGGTGTCTCCAATGGTGTTCGTGGAGTTGGCATAGATCAAGAATAGGATTTGTCACTCCAATTGTCGGAGAGGTATCTCTGGGCCCTCTCAGTAATGCACATCACTATAAGCCTTGCAAGCAATGCAACCAATGAGCTAGTTGCGGGATGATGCATTAAAGAATGAGTAAAGAGACTTGCCGGTAACGAGATTGAACTAGGTAATGAGATATCGACGATCAAATCTCGGGCAAGTAACATACCGATGACAAAGGGGACAACGTATGTTGTTATGCGGTTTGACTGATAAAGATCTTCGTAGAATATGTAGGAACCAATATGAGCATCCAGGATCCGCTATTGGTTATTGACCGGAGATGTGTCTCGGTCATGTCTACATAGTTCTCGAACCCGTAAGGTCCGCACGCTTAAAGTTCTGTGACGATCGGTATTATGAGTTTATATGCTTTGATGTACCGAAGGTGGTTCGGAGTCCTGGATATGATCACAGACATGACGAGGAGTCTCGAAATGGTCGAGACATAAAGATTGATATATTGGAAGCCTACATTTGGACATCGTAAGAGTTTCGGGTGAAATCGAGATTTTACCGGAGTGCCGGAGGGGTTACCGGACCCCCCCCCCCGGGCCTTGTTGGGTCCTAGTGGACAGAGAGAGGGGCCAGCTAGGGCAGGCCGCGCGCCCCCTCCCCTCTGGTCCAAATTGGACTAGGAAGGGGCGGCAACGCCCCCCCTTTCCTTCTCCTTCTCCCCCTTCCTTTCCCCCTCCTAGTAGGAGTAGGAAAGAGGGGAGTCCTACTCCTACTAGGAGGAGGACTCCTCCTCCTGGCGCGCCCTACAGGGCCGGCCGGCCTCCCCCTTGATCCTTTATATACGGGGGCAGGGGGCACCCTAGAACACACAAGTTGATCATTGATCTCTCCCAGCCGTGTGCGGTGCCCCCCTCCACCATAATCCACCTCGGTCATACTGTAGTGGTGCTTAGGCGAAGCCCTGCAACAGTAGCTTCATCAACATCGTCACCATGCCGTCGTGCTGACGAAACTCTCCCTCAAGCTCTACTGGATCGTGAGTTCGCAGGACGTCACCGAGCTAAACGTGTGCTGAATGCGGAGGTGTCGTACGTTCGTTACTGAGGATCGATCGATCGTGAAGACGTACGACTACATCAACCGCGTTGTCATAACGCTTCCGCTTAACGGTCTACGGGGGTACGTGGACGACTCTCCCCTCTTGTTGCTATGCATCACCATGATCTTGCGTGCGCGTAGGCAATTTTTTGAAATTACTATGTTCCCTAACAAGTTGTTTATGACTAATGTGAGTCCATAGATTATACGCACTCTTACCTTTCCGCAATTTGCTAGCCTCTATGGTACCATGCATTGTCCTTTCTCACCTTGAGAGTTGGTGCAAACTTCACCGGTGCATCCAAACCACGTGATATGATACGCTCTATCACACATAAGCCTTATTATATCTTGCTTAAAATAGCCACCATACCTACATATTATGGCATTTCCATAGCCATTCCGAGATATATTGCCATGCAACTTCCATCATCATCATATACATGACATGGGCATTCATTATCTTATTGCTTTGCATGATCATAAGATAGCTAGCATGATATTTTCATGGCTTGTCCATTTTTTGATATCCTTGCTATGCTAGATCATTGCACATGCATCCTGGTACACTACCAGAGACATTCATATAGAGTCATATATTGTTCTAGCTATCGAGTTGTAATTTTTATTTCTTTTGAGTTGTAAGTGAATAGAAGTTTGATGATCATCATTATTCATTATTAGAGCATGTCCTAGTGAGGAAAGGATGATGCAGATTATGATTCCCCCACAAGTCGGGATGAGACTCCGGACAAAAAGAAAAAAGTGAGGCAAAAATGAGCCCAAGAAAAAAGAAGAAGAAAAGAAGAAATAAATAAAAAAAGAAAAATGAGAGAAAAAGAGAGAAGGGGAAATGTTACTATCCTTCACCACACTTGTGCTTCAGAGTAGCACCATGTTTTTCATGTAGGGAGTCTCCTATGTAGTCACTTTCATATACTAGTGGGAATTTTTCATTTTAGAACTTGACTTGTATATTCCGATTGTGGGCTTCCTCAAATGCCCGTGGTCTTCATGAGTAAGCAAGCTGGATGCACACCCACTTAGTTTTCATATGGAGCTTTCCTATTGTAACGCCCACGATGCGGTTATATCTCCCGCGTGTCGAGGCATGACTTAGAGGCATAACCGCATGGTGGTTTTGTTGCAAGAGGGGTAATCTTCACACAATCCCATGTACTGAATAAGAAAGGGATAAAGAGTTGGCTTACAATCGCCACTTCACACAATAACAAGTTAAACATAGATCATCCAGAGTACAATCAAGGTCCGACTACGAAACCAAAATAAAGGAACACAACCCCAAATGCTAGATCTCGGATCGTCCCAACTAGGCTCCACTACTGATCATCAGGAAACAAAACATAGTAACGACCAAGGTCCTTGTCGAACTCCCACTTGAGTTTGGTAGCATCACCAGCACTGGTATCATCGGCACCTGCAACTGTTTGGAAGTATCCGTGAGTCACGAGGACTCGGCAATCTCACACTCGCGAGATCAAGACTATTTAAGCTTATGGGTAGGATAAGGTAATGAGGTGGAGCTGCAGCAAGCGCTAAGAAAATATGGTGGCTAACATACGCAAATAAGAGTAAGATGAGAAGCTACACAACGGTCGAAAAGCTATAAGTGATCAAGAAGTCATCCTGAAACTACTTACGGTCAAACATAACCCAAGGTCGTGTTCACTTCCCGGACTCCGCCGAAAAGAAACCATCACGGCTACATACACACAGTTGATTCATTTTAATTAAGTCAAGTTTCAAGTTCCCTACAACCAGATATTAACAAATTCTCGTCTGCCACATAACCGCGGGCACGGCTCTCAAAAGTTTATACCCTGCAGGGGTGTCCCAACTTAGCCCATCACAAACTCTCACGATCACCTAAGGATATTCCTTCTCCCGGAACGACCCGATCAGACTCGGAATCCCGGTTACAAGACATTTCGACAATGGTAAAACAAGACCAGCAAGACCGCTCGATGTGCCGACAAATCCTGATAGGAGCTGCACATATCTCGTTCTCAGGGCACACCGGATGAACACTACATACAGCAACCGAAGACCCCGGGTGAAAGGGTGGCACCGCAGGTGGCTCTAGGTTGGACCAACACTCAGAGGAGCATTGGCCCGGGGGTTAAATTAAAGATGACCCTCGGGTCTGCAGAACCCAAGGGAAAAGGCTTAGGTAGGAAAATGTAAAACCAAGGTTGGGCCTTCCTGGAGGAGTTTTATTCAAGGCAAACTGTCAAGGGGGTCTCATAACCCCAACCGCGTAAGGAACGCAAAATCAAGGAACATAACACCGCTATGAAGGAAGCTAGCGCGGCAAGAGTGGAACAAAACACCAGGCATAAGGCCGAGCCTTCCACCCTTTACCAAGTATATAGATGCATTAATTAAGCATAAGAGATATTGTGATATCCCAACATATCCATGTTCCAACATGGAACAAACTTCAACTTCACCTGCAACTAGCAACGCTATAAGAGGGGCTGGGCAAAAGCCGTAACCTAGCCAAACAACGGTTTGCTATGAAGGTGGGTTAGAGGCTTGGCATGGCAATATGGGAGGCATTATATAACAAGTGGTAGGTAGCTCGACATAGTGATAGAACGAACAACTAGCAAGCAAAGATAGAAGTGATATCGAGGGTATGGTCATCTTGCCTCCAATGTTCTCAAAGTTGTCGAAAGCTTGATCCTCGTTAGCATACTCAACAGATTCCTCATTCACGTACTCGTCTTCCGGCTCTACCCAAAGCAAGAACACAAGCAATGGAACAACAATCAATCATGGTGCAATGCACAAGCAACATGATGCAATACATGTCATGATATGCAAGATATGATATGCAATGCATATGCGTGCTCCGGAAGGGAAAGAATGATCAAGGCATCAACTTGGCAAACCAAGTATGCCGCTGGAAAGATGAGGTGATTTCGGTCAAAATCGATATAAGGATCACCGGAAACGGATGCACGTTTGCAAATGACAAGCAATACAAGGATGATGCAAATCTGCGATTAACAGCATGATGGCACTTAGAATGCAATAAGAAGCTAAGCTACTACACTCCAACATAGCAACAAAGCACATGGCAGTGATGTACAAGAGATGCTTGATAAAACATGAACATTGAGCTACGGCTAAATCACAATAGAACAGGTTCAAACAAGCATGGCAAAAGTGCAAAAGATATCAGCTTCATAGACTTGGTGAAAATACTAACATGTCAAAAACAACATCAGGAAGCAATGTTTAGAGAAAGTAAACAACATTCTATGGCTTCAACTGGCGATAGGTATAGGCCACAATTTTCTTCTCTTGCATTAACACAGCGCCAAGACCTTACAAAGAGGCATCACAGAAAACTTCGAATGGCTTGGATTCATCAGGAGAAGTCAACATAGGAGCTGAGACAAGCTTCTCTTTGAGGGTGTTGAAAGCAATGTCACACTCAGGTGTCCAGACATACTTGACATGCTTTCGAAGGAGGTTGGAAAGAGGCTTTGCAATCTTAGAAAAATTCTCAACGAATCTTCGACAATAGCTTGCAAGTCCAAGAAAATTGTGGAGCTGCTTGACATTCTGAGGAGGCTCCGGTTTCACAATTGCAGACACCTTCTCGGGATTAACAGCGATGCCCTTGGCGGAGATGATATGACCAAGATAAAGAATTTCATCAAGCCAAAACTCACATTTGGAAAACTTCGCATAGAATTGATTCTCTCTGAGCTTGTCGAGCACCAATCTCAAATGCTTGGCATGATCCTTCTTATTCTTGGAGAAGACCAAGATATCATCGAGATACACCAGGACGAATTCATTTGTGTAGGGGTTGAAGATGAAGTTCATCATGTGAGAGAACATTGGAGGAGCATTGACAAGGCCGAAAGACATGACAGTATATTCATAAGAACCATAGCTTGTTCTGAATGCTGTCTTGGGAATATCTTGTTCATGAATGCGAATCTAATGATAACCCATACAGAGGTCAAGCTGGGAGAATACTTTAGCACCTATAAGTTGCTCGAATAGCTCGTTCATGTTGGGAAGTGGATACTTGTTCTTTATTGTATTCTTGTTCAATGGACGGTAATCGACACAAAGTCGGTCCGTGCCATCCTTCTTCTAGACAAAAAGAACACCACAACCCCATGGAGATGAACTCAGTGTGAATAGACCTAGACGCTCTTGTTCATCGAGCTATTTCTTCAATTCCTTCAACTCCTTAGGTCCAAGCTTGTATAGACACTTGCAAACGGGTTCCGTACCAGGCTCAAGATTGATAACGAATTCAACTAGCCGGTGAGGAGGCATTCCTAGAAGCTCTTCTAGAAAGACGTCTTGGTACTCACAAACTACTGGAATCTGAGAAATTGCATCCAACTCGCCCTTCTCATTGAGAGAAAATAGTCTAATGGTCTCATCATGAGCGGCATAGATGATCACATCCTCAGAAGAGTGTGTCAACTGGATCTCCCTGGCAGCACAATCAAGCTGAGCCTTGTGCTTAGAAAGCCAGTCCATCCCGAGAATTAGATCAATATCCGAGTCACCAAGAACAATTGGAGAAGACAGAAATTTATAGTTGCCCATCTCGATAGACACATCCGGGATGCAATTATTAGATGTCATTTTCTTACCCGGGGACACAATCTTCAATGGGAAAGGAATCTTTTCGATCACAAACTCATGCTTGGCAACAAAAGGTCTTGAAATGAAAGAAAGCGATGCACGAGTATCAAACAAAACTTTTGCAGGAATGGAGTTAACTGAAAGGTTACCCATGATCACATCTGAAGAATCCTCTGCCTAAGCTGCGTTCATCATGTTCACCTTAGCATGCTTGGGATTATGCTTGAACGCTGCACTACTAGAAGATCTCACAGGAGGAGCAGGCGGAAGGCGCCTTTGGTTGAAGCACTTGTTTGCATAGTAACCTTTCTGTTGACACTTGTTGCAAGTCACTTCTGAGAGAGGATGGCGATAAGGAGCATTTGACCTTGGAGCTTGAGTCTAAGACTTGTTCTGATAGCATGGGTTTGGTGGGTGGGAAGATCCATGGCCACCTTTGTTCTTCTGCTGGTAGGGCTGGCGAAACGGAGGAGGAGGAGGAAGCCAGAACTTTTGTTGCTTAGCTGCCACTTGTGAGGAATAAGAAGACTGAACTACGTCCCTGACTCTCTTATTTGAAGCCTCACACTTGAGCTGAGAACCTTCTTGCTTGAGTGCCATGTTATAGAATTGATCGAACTCAGTCGGCTCAAGAAGCACGAGAGCTAACTGCAGATCTTCTCTGAGGCCACCTCTCAATTGATAGATCATGCTCTTTTCATCAGGAACGTCTTGCTTGGCGAAGCAAGCAAGTTTCTGAAATTGGATATTGTATTGATACACGGACATGCTGCCTTGCTTGAGATTGCGGAACTCCTCACGCTTGCTCTCAGCAACACTTGTTAGAATATGATGAGCTCTGAAGTCTCAGCAGAAATCATCCCAGGTAATCACATGACCTCCTCTAGAATCTTTGTATTGTTGATACCAATCAGCAGCTTGGTCCTTGAGTTGAAACAAAGAAAACTTGACAAAGTCCTCAGGCCTGACATTGCTACATTAAAAATGCTTGCAGATGTCCATGAGCCAATCATTGGCGTCTGTGGCCTTGACACAGTTGCTGAAAGACTTCGGCTGATTTGCAAGGAACTAGTTGAGGGTAGCAAACTGAGGCTGATTTTTGAAATTCCCCTGGCCTTGATTTCCTTGGTTGCCTTGACCTTGGTTGCGCTCTTGCAAGAGTTGCAAAAGCATCTGGGTGTTGGCGTTGGTGGCTGCCATGACATCTTTCCATGCCTCCGGAGGAGGAGGTGGTGGCGGAGGGTTCGCCTCACTCCCATCATTGTGTTCCGGATTCAGACGCGTTGGAGGAGCCATCCTGAAGAGGGTGGCATCCATTAGAATCTTGATAGACAGATATTCAAGCTGAGTCGACGAATAGAAATTGCAACATATAGTCTTCACAATAAACATTTGTAGGATCGAAAGTATGTCTAGAGAGGGGGTGATTAGACTAATTGACCAAATAAAAATCTAGCCTTTTCCCAATTTTAAGTCTTGGCAGATTTTAGCAACTTCGCACAAACAAGTAATCAACCTACACATGCAATTCTAAGAGTATAGCAGAGGAATGTAAGAAGAACTTTTGTCGCAAAGATCATCATTGATCGCTTTTAAGTACTCATGCTCTTGGTCAAGGTTGAGCTTTTCGAAGCGTAACTTCTCATGAGTCTTTAAAAGCTCTCGATGATTTTCCAAGGTAGTTTCATGAGCTAACTTAAGAGTGTTTAGCTCTTTAGTTAGATGCTCAATCTCCTTCTTATCATCGTCATTCATTTTGTCTTAATTACCATGATTAATAGCAAGTTCATCATAGTTTTCATCACTAGAATTGTCAACAAGTGAATCATCATCACCTAGCAAGTCATATTCTTCACTATTGAAATCAACATACTCGAGGTGTGATACCTTTGGGCCTTTAGCCATGAAGCATCTTCCAATTCCTTCATTTGGTGACTCAAATATGTCGTAGGAGTTGGTTGACACAAGTGCTAGACCGGCAACACCTTCATCTTGAGTATATTCGGAGTTAGAGTGATAACTTCTCTCGGAGTGATCATCGGAGTTGGAGTTGGATACCCATTCACCAATGTGAGCTTGATGTCTTCGTTTTGTGTAGCTCCTTGATGATTTGTCCTTCCTTTCCGAATCCTTGCTTCTCCGTGATGTTCTTCGTTCATAACGGTCATCTCTACTCCTTCTCTCTCTTGGTGGTGATTCTTCTCTCCTACTCCTTCTTTTGGGAGAATCTTCTCTTCTTTTGTAGGGAGTCGTACACTCATTGGAGTAGTGTCCAGGTCTTCCACAATTATAGCAATTGGGCTCACGACTAGAAGATCTTTTGTCATTGTAGGACCTTGACTTGGAACTTCTTTCCTTGCTTCTATTCTTGTAAAACTTGTTGAAGTTCTTCACCATTAGGCTCAATTCTTCATTGAAGTTTTGTTTCACACTTGATGATGTGGGAGCATCACAAGAGGCTTTGTAAGCACCACTTGACTTGTTGTGAAGTTGTTCTTTATCCTTGAGTGACATCTCATGAGCAACAATCCTTCCAATGACTTCCGTTGGCTTGAGATCTTTGTAATTGGGCATCATTTGGATCAATGTGCACACGGTATCATGTTTTCCATCCAAGGCTCTTAGGGTCTTCTTGATGATGAATCTATCAGTCATCTCTTCACTTCCTAAGCCGGCAATCTCATTTGTGATGAGAGCAAGCCTAGAGTACATTTAAGCGACACCTTCACCATCCTTCATTTTGAACTTGTCAAGTTGACTTTGAAGCACATCCAATTTGGATTCCTTGACGGAGTCGGTACCTTCGTGCATATCAATCAAAGTATGCCAAATTTCCTTTGCATTCTCAAGACGGCTGATTTTGTTGAACTCTTCGGGGCACAATCCATTGAAGAGAATATCACAAGCTTGAGCATTGTATTGTAGCATCTTCAACTCTTCCGCGCTAGCCTCACGGTTCAGTTCTCTCCCATCAAAGAATTCACCTTGCAAGCCAATACACACAATAGCCCAAACGGCGGGGTTATGTCCAAGAATATGCATTTTAATCTTATGCTTCCAACTAGCAAAATTAGTACCATCAAAGTAAGGACTTCTAAGGTGGTAATTTCCCTCACTAGACGCCATACTCTCCTAGGTTGTGAAACCAAGGCTATGATCACCAAAGCTATGGAAATCAAGGCAAATGGAGACCAAAGCTCTGATACCACTTGTAGGATCGAAAGTATGTCTAGCGGGGGGTGATTAGACTACTTGACCAAATAAAAATCTAGCCTTTTCCCAATTTTAAGTCTTGGCCGATTTTAGCAACTTAGCACAAACAAGTAATCAACCTACACATGCAATTCTAAGAGTATAGCAGCGGAATGTAAAATAATTGCACATGAAGGTAAAGGGAGGAGTTTGGAGGGAGAAAACGCAATGTAGACATGGAGATCTTTGGCGTGGTTCCGATAGGTGGTGCTATCGTACATCCACGTTGATGGAGACTTCAACCCACAAAGGGTAACGGTTGCGCGAGTCCACGGAGGGCTCCACCCACAAAGGGTCCACGAAGAAGCAACATTGTCTATCCCACCATGGCCATCGCCCACGAAGGACTTGCCTCACTAGGGTAGATCTTCATGAAGTAGGCGATCTCCTTGCCCGTACAAACTCCTTGGTTCAACTCCACAATCTTGATGGAGGATCCCAAGTGACACCTAACCAATCTAGGAGACACCACTCTCCAAAAGGTAATAGATGGTGTGTTGATGATGAACTCCTTGTTCTTGTGCTTCAAATGATAGTCTCCTCAACACTCAACTCTCTCTCATAGGATTTGATTTGGTAGAAAGATGATTTGAGTGGAAAGCAACTTGAGGAAGGCTAGAGATCAAGATTTATGTGATTGGAATGGAATATCTTGACCTCAACACAAGTGTAGGTGGTTCTCTCTCAAAAAAGTATGTTGGAAGTGTAGTCATATTTTGATGGCTCTCTCCACGAATGAAGAGTGGGTGGAGGGGTATATATAGCCTACACACAAAATCTAACCGTTACACACAAATCACCAAAATCGGTGGGACCGAATCATAAAACTCGGTCAGACTGATTTAGTTCATAATGTGACCGTTAGGGTTTTTGGTGGGACCGATAGGTCAACTCAGTGGGACCGATTCCATTAGAGTTAGGGCATAACGTAATCTCGGTGAGACCGATTACACAAACTCGGTGGGACCGATTTTGGTAATAGGCAAACAGAGAGTTGGTGAGGCAAACTCGGTGGGACCGATTCGCTCATCTCGGTTAGACCGAAATATTACGAAGGGGAAACAGGGAGTTTGCATTGCAATCTCGGTGGGACCGATCGCTCATCTTAGTTGGACCGAAATGTTACGAAGGGAAACAGGGAGTTTGCAATCCCATCTCAATGAGACCGAGATCCCTATCGGTGAGACCGAAGTGACTAGGGTTTCTGGCAGTAGCTATGTCAAGTGAACTCGGTGGCGCCGGATAGAATATTTCGGTGGGGCCGAGTTTGACTTTTGGTTTGGGACATATGTGGATATGAGAAAGTAGTTGAGGGTTTTTGGAGCATATCACTAAGCATTTTGAGCAAGCAACTCATTAAGCAACACCTCACCCCTTTAATAGTATTGGCTTTTCCTATGGAATCAATGTGATCTTGGATCACTAAAAGTAAAATGTAGAGTCTTGTGCTTTGAGCTTGAGCCAATGTTTTGTCCTTAGCATTTTGAGGGGTCCACTTTCGAATCCATGACATGCCAATCATTGAGCGTTTCACGAAATATTTATCTTCAAGTAGCATTAGCTCAGTGAGCTATATGTTGTTAGGAATTACCAAAACCACCCAGGGATAGTTGCACTTTCAACATTCGAACAACGATTGGGCAAATGAATTCCAAAGTTAGCATCACACGTCCATAAAGTTGAGAAGCCACTTAGATAAAAGGTTGATGAATGAAACAACAAGGTACGATTAGGAACAAATAAGTGGTAAGGATTACCCAATCACAAACCAAATATCTGCGGGAAGAAGTACTAGAGCTACTTGAATTCCCACCTATAAAACTCCCGAAACTTTCTGCTTATGCATCTGGTGTTGGGGATACAGGGGAAGCATAATATCTCACCCAAACTAACAATCCCTACATCCAGTTGTATCCATCCGTCAACACATAACCAAGAAAACTTCGAAAATCATGTACCTCAACCATCGAAAAGCATCCGTTATATGAGTTATGGCGATACTCCCAAACTCCTACCCCAGTACTGGGTGGCGTCGAGGTTATCTCACCAACAACTGCATAAAAGAGATTTTTGATGTCAGCAAACTCAGGTATTCCAGAACTGCAATGATAAAATTGTGACGACAACACCTCGGAGCTCAACTCCCCGGGACACTGCCACAACCCCTAAATGTCAGGAGGCACCAAGAACAATGTTCTCGTCACAAGAATATCGAAACGATTCCAAGATACCCGCGTGATCCTAAAAAAATTCATGAAATTTGAGGAGAGGAAAGTCAAAACTTCTACGTTAGGAGGCCTCACCAGAGCGACGAAGAGACTGAGGAGTAAAAAGAATCCTACTCTCCAATATATATAATCCTAACACTCAAAATATTTCGTTCTAGACTCAACTACATCAGCGATTCGATCAAGCAGGGGGCTCCTTAGTAGGGGATGGCTCTGATTACCAACTTGTAACCCCCACGATGCGGCTATATCTCCCGCGTGTCGAGGCACGACTTAGAGGCATAACCGCATGGTGATTTTGTCGCAAGAGGGGTAATCTTCACACAATCCCATGTACTGAATAAGAAAGGGATAAAGAGTTGGCTTACAATCGCCACTTCACACAAATAACAAGTTAAACATACATCATCCAGAGTACAATCAAGGTCCGACTACGGAACCAAAATAAAGGAAGACAACCCCAAATGCTAGAGCCCCGATCGTCCCAACTGGGCTCCACTACTGATCATTAGGAAACGAAACATAGTAACGACCAAGGTCCTCGTCGAACTCCCACTTGAGTTCGGTCGCATCACCTGCATTGGTATCATCGGCACCTGCAACTGTTTGGAAGTATCCGTGAGTCACGAGGACTCAGCAATCTCACACCCGTGAGATCAAGACTATTTAAGCTTATGGGTAGGATAAGGTAATGAGGTGGAGCTGCAGCAAGCGCTAAGAAAATATGGTGGCTAACATATGCAAATAAGAGTAAGATGAGACGCTACACAACGGTCGAAAAGCTATAAGTGATCAAGAAGTGATCCTAAAACTACTTATGTTCAAACATAACCCAAGGCCATGTTCACTTCCCGGACTCTGCCGAAAAGAGACCATCACGGCTACACACGCAGTTGATTCATTTTAATTAAGTCAAGTGTCAAGTTCTATACAACCGGATATTAACAAATTCACATCTGCCACATAACCGCGGGCACGGCTCTCGAAAGTTTGTACCCTGCAGGGGTGTCCCAACTTAGCCCACCACAAGCTCTCATGATCACCGAAGATTCCTTCTCCCGGAACGACCTGATCAGACTCGGAATCCCGGTTACAAGACATTTCAACAATGGTAAAACAAGACCAGCAAGACCGCCCGATGCGCCGAAAACTCCCAATAGGAGCTGCGCATATCTCATTCTCAGGGCACACCGGATGAACACTACATACAGCAACCGAAGACCCTCGGTGAAGGGGTGGCACCGCAAGTGGCTCTAGGTTGGACCAACACTCAGAGGAGCACTGGCCCGGGGGTTAAAATAAAGATGACCCTTGGGTCTACAGAACCCAAGGGAAAAGGCTTAGGTAGGCAAGTGTAAAACCAAGGTTGGGCCTTGCTGGAGGAGTTTTATTCAAGGCAAACTATCAAGGGGGTCCAATAAACCCAACCGCGTAAGGAACGCAAAATCAAGGAACATAACACCGGTATGACGGAAACTAGGGCGGCAAGAGTGGAACAAAACACCAGGCATAAGGCCGAGCCTTCCACCCTTTACCAAGTATATAGATGCATTAATTAAACATAAGAGATATTGTGATATCCCAACATATCCATGTTCCAACATGGAACAAACTTCAACTTCACCTACAACTAGCAACACTATAAGAGGGGCTGGGCAAAGCGGTAACTTAGCCAAACAACGGTTTTCTAGGGAAGTGGGTTAGAGGCTTGGCATGGCAATATGGGAGGCATTATATAACAAGTGGGAGGTAGCGCGACATAGCGGTAGAACGAACAACTAGCAAGCAAAGATAGAAGTGATATCGAGGGTATGGTCATCTTGCCTGCAATGTTCGCAGAGTTGTCGAAAGCTTGATCCTCATTAGCATACTCAATAGGTTCCTCGTTAACGTACTCGTCTCCCGGCTCTACCCAAAGCAAGAACACAAGAAATTGAACAACAATCAATCACGGTGCAATGCACAAGCAACATGATGCAATACATGGCATGATATGCAAGATATGATATGCAATGCATATGCGTGCTCCGAGAGGGAAAGAATGATCAAGGAATCAACTTGGCAAACCAAGTATGCCGCTGGAAAGATGAGGTGATTTTGGTCGAAATCGATATAAGGATCACCGGAAACGGATGCACGGTTTGCAAATGACAAGCAATACAAGGATGATGCAAATCTATGATTACCAGCATGATGGCACTTAGAATGCAACAAGAAGCTAAGCTACTGCACTCCAGCATAGCAAAAAAGCACATGGTAGTGATTTACAAGAGATGCTTGACAAAACATGAACACTGAGCTACGGCTAAATCACACTAGAACATGTTCAAACAACCATGGCAAAAGTGCAAAAGATAGCAGCTTCACAGACTGTGTGAAAATACTAACATGTCAAAAATAACATCAGGAAGCAATGTGTAGAGAAAGTAAACAACATTCTACGGCTTCAACTGGCGATAGGTATAGGCCACAACTTTCTTCTCTCGCATTAACAAAGCGCCGAGACCTTGCAGAGAGGCATCACAGAAAACTTCGAATGGCTTGGATTCATCAAGAGGAGTCAAGACAGGAGCTAAGACAAGCTTATCTTTGAGGGTGTTGAAAGCAACGTCACACTCAGGTGTCCAGACATACTTGACATGCTTCTAAAGGAGGTTCGAAAGAGGCTTTGAAATCTTAGAAAAATTCTCAACGGATCTTCGACAATAGCTTGCAAGTCCAACAAAACTGCGGAGCTGCTTGACATTCTGAGGAGGTTCCCGGTTCACAATTGCAGACACCTTCTCGGGATTAACAGCGATGCCCTTGGCGGAGATGATATGACCAAGATAAAGAATTTCATCAAGCCAAAACTCACATTTGGAAAACTTCGCATAGAATTGATGCTCTCTGAGCTTGTCGAGCACCAATCTCAAATACTTTGCATGATCCTTCTTATTCTTGGAGAAGACCAAGATATCATCGAGATACACCAGGACGAATTCATTTGTGTAGGGGTTGAAGATGAAGTTCATCATGCGAGAGAACGTTGGAGGAGCATTGACACGGCCGAAAGACATGATAGTATATTCATAAGAACAATAACTTGCTCTGAATGTTGTCTTGGGAATATCTTGTTCACGAATACGAATCTGATGATAACCCATATGGAGGTCAAGCTTGGAGAATACTTTAGCACCTATAAGTTGCTCGAATAGCTCGTTGATGTTGGGAAGTGGATACTTGTTCTTTATTGTCTTCTTGTTCAATGGACGGTAGTCGACACAAAGTCGGTCCGTGCCATCCTTCTTCTGGACACAAAGTCGGTGTGATCAGACCCAGACGCTCTTGTTCATCGAGCTGTTTCTTCAATTACTTCAACTCCTTAGGTCCAAGCTTGTATGGACGCTTGCAAACGGGTTCCGTACCAGGCTCAAGATTGATAACGAATTCAACTAGCCGGTGAGGAGGCATTCCTGGAAGCTCTTCTAGAAAGACGTCTTGGTACTCACAAACTACTGGAATCTGAGAAATTGCATCCAACTCGCCCTTCTCATTGAGAGAAAATAGTCTAATGGTCTCATCATGAGCGGCATATATGATCACATCCTTAGAAGAGTGTGTCAACTGGATCTCCCTGGCAGCACAATCAAGCTGAGCCTTGTGCTTAGAAAGCCAGTCCATCCCGAGAATTAGATCAATATCCGAGTCACCAAGAACAATTGGAGAAGACAGAAATTTATAGTTGCCCATCTCGATAGACACATCCGGGATGCAATTATTAGATGTCATTTGCTTACCCGGGGACACAATCTTCAACGGGAAAGGAATCTTTTCGGTCACAAACTCATGCTTGGCAACAAAAGGTCTTGAAATGAAAGAAAGCGATGCACCAGTATCAAATAAACTTTTGCAGGAATGGAGTAAACTGAAAGGTTACCCATGATCACATCTGAAGAATCCTCTGCCTAAGCTGTGTTCATCATGTTCACCTTAGCATGCTTGGGATTATGCTTGACCACTTCACTACTAGAAGATCTCACAGGAGGAGCAGGCGGAAGGCGCCTTTGATTGAAGCACTTGTTTGCAAGGTGACCTTTCTGTTGACACTTGTTGCAAGTCACTTCTGAGAGTGGACGATGATAAGGAGCATTTGACCTTGGAGCTTGAGTCTAAGACTTGTTCTGATAGCCTAGGTTGGGTGGGTGGGAAGATCCATGGCCACCTTTGTTCTTCTGCTGGTAGGGCTGGCGAAACGGAGGAGGAGGAAGCCAGAACTTTTGTTGCTTAGCTGCCACTTGTGAGGAATAAGAAGACTGAACTACGTCCCTGACTCTCTTATTTGAAGCCTCACACTTGAGCTGAGAACCTTCTTGCTTGAGTGCCATGTTATAGAATTGATCGAACTCAGTCGGCTCAAGAAGCACGAGAGCTAACTGCAGATCTTCTCTGAGGCCACCTCTCAATTGATAGATCATGCTCTTTTCATCAGGAACGTCTTGTTTGGCGAAGCGAGCAAGTTTCTGAAATTGGATATTGTATTGATACACGGACATGCTGCCTTGCTTGAGATTGCAGAACTCCTCACGCTTACTCTCAGCAACACTTGTTGGAATATGATGAGCTTTGAAGTCTCGGAGAAACCATCCCAGGTAATCACATGACCTCCTCTGGAATCTCTGTATTGTTGATACCAATCAGCAGCTTGGTCCTTGAGTTGAAACGAAGCAAACTTGACAAAGTCCTCAAGCCTGACATTGCTACACTAAAAATGCTTGTAGATGTCCACGAGCCAATCATCGGTGTCTGTGGCCTCGACACAGTTGCTGAAAGACTTTGGTTGATTTGCAAGGAACTGGTTGAGGGTAGCAAACTAAGGCTGATTGTTGAAATTCCCTTGGCCTTGATTTCCTTAGTTGCCTTGACCTTGGTTGCGCTCTTGCAAGAGTTGCAAAAGCATCTGGGTGCTGGCGTTGGTGGCTTCCATGACAGCTTGCCATGCCTCCGGATGAGGAGGTGGTGGCGGAGGGTTCGCCTGACTCCCATCATTGCGTTCCGGATTCAGACGCATTGGAGGAGCCATCGTGAAGAGGGTGACATCCGTTAGAATCTTGATAGACAGATATTCAAGCTGAGTCGACGTATTGAAATTCCAACATATAGTATTCACAATAAACATTCGAACAAGGATTGGGCAAATGAATTCCAAAGTTAGCATCACACGTCCATAAAGTTGAGAAGCCACTTAGATAAAAGGTTGATGAATGAAACAACAAGGTACGATTAGGAACAAATAAGTGGTAAGGATTACCCAATCACAAACCAAATATCTGCGGGAAGAAGTACTAGAGCTACTTGAATTCCCACCTATAAAACTCCAGAAACTTTCTGCTTATGCAATCTAGTGTTGGGGATACAGGGGAAGCATAATATCTCACCCAAACTAACAATCCCTACATCCAGTTGTATCCATCCCTCAACACATAACCAAGAAAACTTCGGAAATCGTGTACCTCAACCATCGAAAAGCATCCGTTATACAAGTTATGGCGATACTCCCAAACTCCCGCCCTAGTACTGGGTGGCGTCGAGGTTATCTCACCAACAAATGCATAAAAGAGATTTTCAATGCCGGCGAACTCAGGTATTCCAGAACTGCAACGATAAAATTGTGATGACAACGCCTCGGAGCTCAACTCCCCGGGACACTGCCACAACCCCTAAATGTCAGGAGGCACCAAGAACAATGTTCTCGTCACAAGAATATCGGAACGATTCCAAGATACCCGCGTGATCCTAAAAAAAGTTCGTGAAATTTGAGGAGACGAAAGTCAAAACTTCTATGTTAGGAGGCCTCACCAGAACGACGAAGGGACTGAGGAGTAAAAAGAATCCTACTCTCCGATATATATAATCCTAAGACTCAAAACATTTTGTTCTAGACTCAACAACGTCAGCGATTCGATCAAGTAGGGGGCTCCTAAGTCGGGGATGGCTCTGATTACGAACTTGTAACGCCCACGATGTGGCTATATCTCCCGCTTGTCGAGGCACGACTTAGAGGCATAACCGCATGGTGGTTTTGTCGCAAGAGGGGTAATCTTCACACAATCCCATGTACTGAATAAGAAAGGGATAAAGAGTTGGCTTACAATCGCCACTTCACACAAATAACAAGTTAAACATACATCATCCAGAGTACAATCAAGGTCCGACTACGGAACCAAAATAAAGGGAGATAACCCCAAATGCTAGATCCCCGATCGTCTCAACTGGGCTCCACTACTGATCATCAGGAAATGAAACATAGTAACGACCAAGGTGCCCGTCGAACTCCCACTTGAGTTCGGTAGCATCACCTGCACTGGTATCATCGGCACGTACAACTGTTTAGAAGTATCCGTGAGTCACGAGGACTCAGCAATCTCACACCCGCGAGATCAAGACTATTTAAGTTTATGGGTAGCATAAGGTAATGAGGTGGAGCTGCAGCATGCGCTAAGCAAATATGGTGGCTGATACGTCTCCAACGTATCTATAATTTTTTATTGTTCCATGCTATTATATAATCTGTTTTGGATGTTTATGGGCTTTATTATGCACTTTTATATTATTTTTGGGACTAACCTATTAACCCAGAGCCCAGTGCCAGTTTCTGTTTTTTCCTTGTTTTAGAGTATCGCGGAAAAGGAAAATCAAATGGAGTCCAATTGACCTGAAACTTCACGAAACTTATTTTTGGACCAGAAGAAGCCCATAGAGTATCGGAGATGGACCAGGAGAGTCCCGGGCTGCCCACGAGGGTGGGGGGCGCGCCCACCCTCCCTGGGCGCGCCCCCCTGCCTCGTGGACAGCTCGGAGATCCACTGACGTACTTCTTCCTCCTATATATACACATATACCCTAAAAACTTCGGAGAGCATAATAGATCGGTAGTTCGACCGCTAGAAGCCTCCATAGCCATCGAAAACCAATCTAGACCCGTTCCGGCACCCTGCCGGAGGGGGAATCCCTCTCTGGTGGCCATCTTCATCATCCCGGTGCTCTCCATGACGAGGACGGGGTAGTTCTCCCTCGGGGCTGAGGGTATGTACTAGTAGCTATGTGTTTGATCTCTCTTTCTCTCTCGTGTTCTTGAGGTGGTACGATCTTGATGTATCGCGAGCTTTGCTATTATGGTTGGATCTTATGATGTTTCTCCCCCTCTACTCTCTTGTGATGAATTGAGTTTTCCCTTTTAAGCTATCTTATCGGATTGAGTCTTTAAGGATTTGAGAACACTTGATGTATGTCTTGCGTGGGATACCAATGGTGACAATGGGGTATTCTATTGATCCACTTGATGTATGTTTTGGTGATCAACTTGCGGGTTCCGCCCATGAACCTTTGCATTGGGGCTGGCACGCGTTTTTGTCTTGACTCTCCGGTAGAATCTTTGGGGCACTCTTTGAAGTACTTTGTGTTGGTCGAATAGATGAATCTGAGATTGTGTGATGCATATCGTATAATCATACCCATAGATACTTGAGGTGACATTGGAGTATCTAGGTGACATTAGGGTTTTGGTTGATTTGTGTCTTAAGATGTTATTCTAGTACGAACTCTATGATAGATTGAACGGAAAGAATAGCTTCATGTTATTTTACTACGAACTCTTGAATAGATCGATCAGAAAGGATAACTTTGAGGTGGTTTCGTACCCTGCCATAATCTCTTCGTTTGTTCTCCACTATTAGTGACTTTGGAGTGACTCTTTTTTGCATGTTGAGGGATAATTATATGATCCAATTATGTTATTATTGTTGAGAGAACTTGCACTTGTGAAAGTATGAACCCTAGGCCTTGTTTCCTAGCATTGCAATACCGTTTGTGCTCACTTTTATCATTAGTTACCTTGCTGTTTTTATATTTTCAGATTACAAAAACCTATATCTACTATCCATATTGCACTTGTATCACCATATCTTCGCCGAACTGGTGCACCTATACAATTTACCATTGTATTGGGTGTGTGGGGGACACAAGAGAATCTTTGCTATTTGGTTGCAGGGTTGTTTGAGAGAGACCATCTTCATCCTACGCCTCCCACGGATTGATAAACCTTAGGTCATCCACTTGAGGGAAATTTTCTACTGTCCTACAAACCTCTGCACTTGGAGGCCCAACAACGTCTACAAGAAGAAGGTTGTGTAGTAGACATCAAGCTCTTTTCTGGCGCCGTTGTCGAGGAGGTTAGCGCTTGAACGTATATCTTTAGATCTTGCAATCAAATCTTTTTGTTTCTTGTTTTAGCACTAGTTTAGTTTATAAAAGAAAACTCCCAAAAAATATGGAATTGAGTTTGCCTCATATGCTTCATCTTTTTAATATCTTTCGTGAGTATGATGGAAAGCAAAATTGTGCCAAAGTGTTAGAAGAAGAATGCATTAAAATGTTTGACACTAAATCTTTGAATGATGAGCATGATTGCAATGTTATTAGTATGAACTCTTTAAATATCCATAGTACTAATTATGATTGCACTAGTCATGATGAGAATGTCTCTTATAAGCATGTTGAGTTTTGTGGAGTGCACAGAGTTTGCAAGTACACACCAATTAAGGAAGATAGATTTTGCAAGAGGCATAAGTACTTAGAAACTAAATGGTTGCAAGAAAGGCTAGATGTTTGTGCTGAAAATTTAAATTTTCTTAGCCGTACTTGTGAACTTTGCAATGAACGCGGTCATTTAACCATCCGATGCAAATTGTTTCATGATTTAATCGTTTCCAAAAATTGTGATGACTTGATTTCCCTTGCACATCATACTGAACTTAGTTTGCTTATGGGTTATGAAGAAATGAAACGTATAACTAACTATCTTCCAGTATTTGCCCGTGATAAACTTCTTGATTTTGATCTAGAGGAAATTTATATGTATTGTGCAGTGAATTGTATTGAAAATCCTTATATTGCCAATTACATAAAGAAAAGAAAATAAATAGAAGATGAAGAGAATACTAATGAAAGGGAAGAGACTTCCCAATATCCTCCTATTATTTCTTATGATGAATCAGGTAACGAGGAGGAGCCTTCTATTCAACCAATCTCATTAATAAGGAGCTCCAAAAAGAGGGTTGAACCCACACATGATGTGACGAAGAAAAAGAAAAGACAGAGAAGCAAAGGTAGAAAGGTATCTCTCCCAAATAATGTTGCTCCTATTACTCATTGTGATGATGATAATTGCTATACTATTGGTGATATCCATACTATTAATGATGAGAGTGATTATGCTTATGATATGAAAAGGCCCAAGCTTGGGGATGCTATGTTTGATGAGAATGACATTTTTGAGAATATATTTGCTGCAATTAATGTTTGTTCCAAGCTTGGGGATGCTACGTTTAATGAAGATGATATTTTTAGTCTCCCAAGTTTTGATATGCAAATTTATAATGATGATAGCATGCCTCCTACTTATGATGATTATATTGATGAAAGTGGGTTTGGAAGAGTGTCAACTTTAGGAAGTAGTAATCCCACTATTTTGGAAGATGTTGAATCATATTGTGATAATTATGAAAGTGGATTTGGAGAGGTCATGACTTTATTTAGTGGTGATTCCACTATCTTGGAAGAGGTTTCAATCGATTATGATGAGAACAAAGTTGCTACTTATGATAATTATTGTGATGATACATATGCTATAAAAAGTAGTGATGATTATATTTATAAAACTTGTCATGATTATGATTACCATTTTTCTGAACATTACTCTTTTAATGTGGAAACAATTTATAGTATTCGAGTCCCTTATGATACTCCCACTATTCCGATTGAGAAGAATTTTGCTTATGTGGAGAGTAGTAAAATTTCTATGCTTGTAGAGCATGAAAAGAATGCTTTATGTGATGGTTATTGAGGGAGTCCTGGATTAGGGGGTGTTCGGATAGCCGAACTATACCTTCAGCCGGACTCCTAGACTATGAAGATACAAGATTGAAGACTCCGTCCCGTGTCTGGAAGGGACTTTCCTTGGCGTGGAAGGCAAGCTTGGCGATACGGATGTTCAGATCTCCTACCATTGTAACCGACTCTATGTAACCCTAACCCTCTCCGGTGTCTATATAAACCGGAGGGTTTTAGTCCATAGGACAACATACACATCAACAATCATACCATAGGCTAGCTTCTAGGGTTTAGCCTCTCTGATCTCGTGGTAGATCAACCCTTGTAATACCCATATTATCAATATTAATCAAGCAGGATGTAGGGTTTTACCTCCATCAAGAGGGCCTGAACCTGGGTAAAACTTCGTGTCCCCTACCTCCTGTTACCATCCGGCCTAGACGCACAGTTCGGGACCCCCTACCCGAGATCCGCCGGTTTTGACACCGACATTGGTGCTTTCATTGAGAGTTCCTCTGTGCCGTCGCCGTCAGGCCCGATGGCTCCTACGATCATCAATGGCGATGCAGCCCAGGGTGAGACCTTCCTCCCCGGACAGATCTTCGTCTTTGGCGGCTTCGCACTGCGGGCCGATTCACTTGGCCATCTAGAGCAGATCGAAAGCTACGCCCCTGGCCATCAGGTCAGATTCGGAAGTTTAAACTACATGGCCGACATCCGCGGGGACTTGATCTTCGACGGATTCGAACCACTGCCGAGCGTGCCGCACTGTCACGACAAGCATGATCTAGCTCTGTCGCCGAATAGTGCCCTGGAGACCGCACCCGCATCGGCTCCGACCCTTAGTTCGGAGCCGACCGCGCCGATCGAGGATGGGCGGTTGGACGCCACCTCGGGGGCTGCAATCCCAACGGCGGCTGAGCCAAACACCAGCCCCGTACTCTGCAAGACTTGTGACTCCATGGAGCCGGATTCTTCTCCGGACTCCAAACTCTCCGCGCCCCTGCCGAGCAAATCCGATTGGGCGCCGATCATGGAGTTCACGGCCGCGGACGTCTTTCAGCCCTCGCCTTTCGGCGATATCCTGAAGTCACTGAAGTCTCTCTCTTTATCAGGAGAACCCTGTCCAGACTACGGTCAGCAAGGTTGGGATTCGGATGATGAAGAAATTCAAAGCCCACCCACCACCCACTTGGTAGCCACTGTCGACGATTTAACCGACATGCTCGACTTCAACTCCGACGACATTGACGGTATGGACGCCGATGAAGGAGACGATGAAGAATCAGCGCCTATCGAGCCCTGGAATGCCACCTCGTCATATGACGTATACATGGTGGACGCACCCAAAGATGACGGCGCGGAGCGGAAGAACGCACCGAAGGATTGTTCCCTCGAAAAGCAGTCAAAGCGGCAACGCAAGCGCCGCCCCAAATCCCGCCTCGACAGAAATAGCGATCACACTAATCCAGCGCTGGAGCAGGGCAAACCGCTGCCAGACAACGGCAATCCGGATAATCAAACCGAACAAACAAATCCTATCAATGATAATGGTTCGGACGACATAACGCCAGACAGGCACTCGGAGCAGCAGAATGCCCGTAAAAGGCTCGTTGCCACCGCAAGGAGCCTCAAAAAGCAGAAGCGGAGGCTCAAGGCCGCGCAAAAAACGCTCCAATTCAGATGGAGCAAAATACTCAACACTGTAGCAAGGTACGGCGACAATCGCCCCTCCAAGAGCTACCCAAAGCGGAAGCTGCTACCCGAATTCGATGAGGAGGCCTCAGACCCCCCACAACCAATATCAAAGCAGCCACCTGGTCGGATAGACGACCCCTCTACCACCACAGAACGGCATTCAACGCCGCTCACAATGCAACACACGACCCATGCGAGGGCTCGCACCCAAAGGACGGTGCAACAAGATCCGTCTATGGACCACGCAAGTGCGCCCCAGCATACAATGCAACACAACAAACATCCGAACAACGCGGCACACCCAGCTACGGGGGTGCCGCACACCCCCTATGTTTCACCGATGAGGTGCTAGACAATGAATTTCCAGAGGGATTCAAGCCCGTAAACATAGAGGCATACGACGGAACAACAGACCCTGGGGTCTGGATTGAGGACTATATCCTTCATATACATATGGCTCGAGGGGATGATCTCCATGCCATCAAGTATTTACCTCTCAAACTCAAAGGGCAGCTCGTCACTGGCTCAAAGGCCTCCCCGAAAGCTCCATTGGAAGTTGGGAAGAGCTCGAAGACGCCTTTCGGGCAAACTTTCAAGGGACTTATGTCCGACCTCCGGATGCGGACGACCTGAGTCACATAACTCAACAGCCCGGAGAGTCAGCCCGAAAGCTTTGGAATAGGTTTCTTACTAAAAAGAACCAGATTGTCGACTGCCCGGACGCCGAAGCCTTAGCGGCTTTCAAGCACAGCGTCCGCGGCGAATGGCTCGCCAGACACCTTGGCCAAAACAAGCCGAGAACGATGGTCGCATTAACAAACCTCATGACCCGCTTTTGCGCAGGTGAGGACAGCTGGCTAGCCAGATGCAGCACCAACGACCCCAGTACATCTGAAGTTAGAGATGGAAACGGGAAATCACGGCGCAACAGCAATAACAAATGCCGGAATAAAGAAGACAACACAAAGGGCACGGCAGTAAATGCCGGATTCAAAGTCCCTCGGCCAAACCAAAAGCCGCCCTCCAAAGGCACCAGGGATGAACTGTCCAGCCTCAACAAAATTCTGGACCAAGTATGTCAGATCCATAGTACCCCTAGCAAACCTGCTAATCATACCCACAGAGAATGTTGGGTCTTCAAGCAGTCCAGCAAGCTTAACGCCATACACAAGGGGGAGGATACACCAAGTGAAGACGAGGACGAACCTCCCAAGCAAGACAAGGGGGAACAAAAGAAATTTCCACCCGAAGTCAAAACAGTAAACGTGTTACACGTGATCAAGAGAAAAAACAATGCAGCACTCCCTGAAAAATATACCCAAGTGCCTATCACTGCGAAGTCCCGCCACTGGTCGTCTCAACCGATCACCTTCGACCATCGTGATTACGCATCAAGTATCTGGCACGCAGGATGGGCTGCACTGGTATTAGACCCAGTAATTGGCGGATACCACTTCACACGAGTCTTGATGGATGGCGGCAGTAGCCTAAACCTGATATATCAGGATACAATCCGCGGGATGGGGTTAGACCCAACACAAATTCGCCATAGCAATACTACCTTTAAAGGAGTAACGCCAGGCCCAGGGGCTCGTTGTACGGGCTCCCTCCTACTACAAGTTATATTCGGCTCCCCCGATAACTTCCGTCGCGAGCATTTAACTTTCCACATCGCTCTGTTTAAAAGTGGCTATCAAGCACTACTCGGACGCGAAGCTTTCGCTCGCATTAATGCAATACCACACTATGCCTCCCTAACACTCAAGATGCCCGGTCCACGTGGCATCATTTCAATGCACGGAAGTATCAAGCGATCTCTGCGCGCCGAAGAGAGTGAGGCTGCCTTGGCAGCCGCACACTAAAGGTGCCCGGACCAGCAAAAGCATCCAATAGGTCGTCAAGACCTCAGACACAACTAATCAAGTCCGACGCCGCTACTCATATCGAATAAACGGTCACACCCCTATCCTTCAAAAGTACAAGGGGCTCAACGCACGCAGACGAGTGGAGATTTCTTCTTATCTTGAATTATACATGGTTTCTTTAGAAAACTATCCTTTTGCACGACAACCTTTTTACCTAAATTCCTCTCTTTTACAGATGATCATCGTGCTACACCCGTCCAGGATACGGCACAACGGAGACACAGGCGCAGACGTGCAGCAGGGACCCGACCCAAGGATTCTTTTTAGATTAAGACCCTGCGTAAACCTTTTTTACTGTCTCTTGTTGATACATATCCACCGTTGGGAAGGATGCTGACGTCTTGGCATGTGGCCACGCCAGAACAATGCACGTACCTGGACACAAGGGGCTTCTTACAAAGGCCATTCTTCAGGCCCGGTTTATACCACAAAGACTGAATACCTTAGGGAGTGTTCGGCGTCGCGAGTTTGGCCGTATATGCATCAGCTCCGAATCATTGTCTTTGGTCAAATGTTGGGTTTGCTCGGCTCCTGTGTTTTGGTGCCTTACGTTCCGCTTTACCGGCTAAGGTAGCACCAGGAGAACTACTGCGATTGTGCCCTGGTTCATCCGGACGAGCACCTCAGTAGAGAAAGCCGAAAACTGACTGTCATGATCTAGCGTGAGACTGGTCAACCACTCGATGACCCATGGGAATGTTAGAATTCCTCCGCCTTAACGAAGGGCCGCTTTCCGTCCAGGCATATACGCACCCCGGGATCGGGAGAGTGCGGAGCCACCAGGGGCTATCTAGTAGCCCCACTGTCAAACTCCTATGGCTAAGTGAAAGTGTTAAAGCATTATAGTCTGGTTGCCTCGCTCGCTCCGCTATCACCTCCTTAATAGGACCAAGACGTTGGGTTAAGTGTGAAAGCGTGTTTGTGCGAACACCTCTGCATTATATGCGTGGGGGTTGAAGCCGATGACTGCAATCTTTCAGGTTATACACATGTATACATAAACGGCCGCCCAGGAGGCATCACATTACTTTCAGGCAAAAGTATAAAAGTAGCCTCATAAAAAATTAAAAAGCATTTCGCTTACAATGAGATTACATGTCATTCAAACATAATATTTTTTGAGCACTGGGTCTCTATCAAACGAGCACCCTCAAGAACTTCCTCAAAGTAGTGCTCAGCAGCCCTTCAACCTATGGCCGAATCCTGCGCTGCAATAGTGGTAGCATCCATCTCTGCCCAGTATGCTTTAGCATGGGCAAAGGCCATCCGTGCGCCTTCTATGCACGCCGACCTCTTCATCACATTTATGCGCGGCACCACATCGAGGACCTGCTGCACCAAGCTGAAATAGCTGCTCGGTTTTGACCTTCCCGGCCATAGTTGATCCACAACAGACCTCATGGAGAGTCCGGACAACCTATTTAGTTCGGCCCATTCAGCTAATTGGTCCATCAACGAAAGCGGACGCTTGGGAGAAAGGAATTTCTTCCAAAACAGCTGGTCTACTTCACAGTCCGTCCGACTCTGGAAGTACTTGGCCGCATCGGCAACGCTCGCCGCCAGATCCATATACGCATCCTCCGAACTCCACAGCCGATCCAGAGGGGCATACCGTGGATCTCCGTACTTCCTCTGCAGCATAAAGGACTTCCCGGCTACAATATCCCCGGCTTCCCGCAGCTCCTCCTTCTTTGCCCTCATAGCAGAGCAGAGGTCTTTTCCCGTTACAGCAGCCTTCTCAAGGTCTGATGCCTTCGCCTGGTTTTCCTTTTCAAGAGCCCGGCAACGGTCTACGGCGGCTTTTAATTCTACGGCCATATTGGCCATCTTCTTCCGGCTCTCGCCATGTGCGGCCTTCTCGGCTCGCAACTCTTCGGCCGCCTTCAAAGCAGCCGCATTACCCAATCTTGCTTGTTCCTTGGCTCGGGCAAGTTCCGCCCGCAAGGCTTCAACAGTGGCAGCTCCATCTGCAGTCATAACATGTTAAAAACACTGGCATCATACTCTTCCTATGTGACGTTTACCAGACAAGGATACTTACCCTGCGCCTCGTCAAGCCTTCTGTTAACAAGCTCGATGTCGGCATCTGCCGCATCCAACTACCGTTCTAAATGGGCAAACTGGCTAGTCCGGCTGGCCACCGGAGCTTCCATCTCCTGCACATAAAGGCAGTATGGTTATTACCTGGGAGTATGATCCTCCGTTCGTCATTGTTTCTGACGACAACCAGAGTCTTAGGGGCTACTATCTACACAAGGCACACCTAACATGTGCAGGACTATTACACATTCCTTTTTACGTACCTCAAAGCCTGTCAGTAGACTCATAAAAGCTTCATGCAATCCGCTTTCGGCGGACGATATCCTCTCCATCACCATATTCATCAGCACACGGTGATCATCTGAGATGGCCGCTCGCCCCACCAACTCCCTCAGAACGTCTGATCGCACACTAGACGGCGCCGGACTCTTTTGTCTACTCTCTTCGGGAGCCGAACACTGGGAGCCTCGGGGATCAATTGGATCACCTTCTGGCCTCTCCGCACTCGGAGAGGCCCTCCGCGACGACACTTCAGGGTTGCCCGCTTTCGGAGCGGAGGAGTCCGGAGGAGGCGTCTCGCTCTCCATCATCTCTGGAAGAAGATCCCCCGAAGGCGAGCTCATTGGAGAGGGGCTAAGGACCGAACTGCACAAATATATGCGGTGGTTATTTTCTCAGAAGAAAAGGATGGCATATCTGTACTATTAAAGTTTTCGGGTCACTTACGACTCCCGGGAGAATTAATACCCCCGCGGACTTTGTGCGGCAGCAGCGCCCCCCAAGGTAGGGCCCCCGGTGGAAGATTTCTTCTCCCGTTTGGAAGCTTCGGCTTCCGAATTCCCGGGCGCAGTCCTTTTCCTCTTCCGGTCGTCTTCCTTCACGGAGACGCTCGCTCCCTTGGTTAGAATAGGCAGCATTGGGGGCCCGCGTCCGCCCGCATTACCCTCCACAGTATCTTCCTTCAAGGGATCCAGGCAAGGTGTGGTCTGGAGCATCTTTTCCAATACCGGATTCTCCAAACTCTCAGGGAGGGGGCCGAACAACGAATCAACTTTGCCTTTGTTAGCCAGTCCTGGTCGAAAAAGCAAACTCTTAGAAATAACTTCGTAATGAAGGAAAGATAATATGTTCCGCCGGAAGATTCCTTACCTGTTCGGCGGCGCGGTTACTGCTTAGTCCCACGTCCTCGGTGATTTCCGGACACTCTACTTGAGGTCCGAAGAATGACTTATACATATCCTCGTGCGTCAGGCCGAGAAAATTTTGAATGGCACGCGGACCCTCGGGATTGAACTCCCACAAACGAAGGGGCCGACGTTTGCAAGGCTGGACTTGATGAACCAGCATAACTTGTATTACCGCAACCAAACTGAGATCGTCGTTGAAGAGATCTCGAATGCGGCTCTGCAGTAAAGGCACGTCCTTGGCTAGACCCTAGCTCAGTCCTCTGTTGATCCATGACATCGGTCGTGGTGGAGGGCCCAAGCGAAAAACGGGGGCGGCCGCCCACTTGGCGCTTCTAGGAGTCATGATGTAGAACCACTCCTGTTGCCACAATGCAGACACCTCTGGGATGGAACCTTTGGGCCACGGAGCTCTCGTCATCTTGCGTATTGAGGCGCCTCCACACTCTGCATGTTGCCCTTTGATCACCATTGGCTTTACTTCAAAGGTCTTGAGCCATAAGCCAAAGTGGGGGGTAACCCGGAGGAAGGCCTCGCATACGACAACAAAAGTCGTGATATGCAGGAAGGAGTCCGGAGCTAGATCATGGAAATCTAGCCTGTAATAAAACATCAAGCCCCTGACGAAAGGATCCAGAGCAAAACCTAGACCTCGGAGGAAGTGGGAGACAAACACGACGCTCTCGTTGGGTTTGGGAGAGGGGACGGCCTTCCCCCGGGGAGGCAGCCGATGCGACATTTCAGCGGTCAGATACCTGGCCTCCCTCAACTTTTTGATGTCTTCTTCCGTGACGGAGGAGGGCATCCATCGGCCTTGAAGGCTGGATCCGGACATGACTGAAGGTTCGGAGCACCTGACCTGAGCTTTGGGCGTTTAAGCTTGAGGCGGGGGAAGGATTCGATTGAGCACGGGAGGGAAAAGGTAAAAGCTTTGCCCCTTTATAAAGAGGGTGGATATGAAGCGTCCTCCCCGTGTCCGTTTGGACTTGCCTATGATCTAGGAGTCCTAGAAGTGGTTGGGTTACCCATGCCCGTATTGATGAGAATCCCGTAATAAGGGGACACGATCTCTATTTTTACGAGACGTGCCAAGGGAACCACCTCGCATACCATGCTGAGGTGGGTAATTAAACGACTCGGATAAAGGCTCGGCCGTGGTGTGTCGCACCACGAGATACGTCAGCAGATTAGATTTGTGTAAATATTGTTCTCTCTATGGAAGTATGTGGAAACTTATTTTGCAGAGCCGGACACTATCTTTGTGTTTAAGATCTTCTATGAAGTACTTGGAGGAGGAACCCGCCTTGCAATGTCGAAGACAATTTGCACGCCGGACCCGTCATCATTGAAGCCTGGTTCAGGGGCTACTGAGGGAGTCCTGGATTAGGGAGTGTTCGGATAGCCGAACTATACCTTCAGCCGGACTCCTAGACTATGAAGATACAAGATTGAAGACTCCGTCCCGTGTCCGGAAGGGACTTTCCTTGGCGTGGAAGGCAAGCTTGGTGATACGGATGTTCAGATCTCCTACCATTGTAACCGACTCTATATAACCCTAACCCTCTCCAGTGTCTATATAAACCGGAGGGTTTTAGTCCATAGGACAACATACACATCAACAATCATACCATAGGCTAGCTTCTAGGGTTTAGCCTCTCTGATCTCGTGGTAGATCAACTCTTGTAATACCCATATTATCAATATTAATCAAGCAGGATGTAGGGTTTTACCTCCATCAAGAGGGCCCGAACCTGGGTAAAACTTCGTGTCCCCTGCCTCCTGTTACCATCCGGCCTAGACGCACAGTTCGGGACCCCCTACCCGAGATCCGCCGGTTTTGACACCGACAGTTATATTGTTGAATTCATTCATGATGCTACTGAAAATTATTATGAGGGAGGAACATATGCTTGTAGGAATTGCAATAATATCAAGTTTCCTCCCTATGTGCTTAAAATCTTGAAGTTATGCTTGTTTTGCTTTCCTATGCTAGTTGATTATTGTTCCCATAACTTGTTTGCTCACAAAATCCCTATGCATAGGAAGAGGGTTAGACTTAAATGTGCTAGTCATATTCTTCATGATGCTCTCTTTATGTTTCAATTCTTATCTTTTATGTGAGCATCATTAAAATCATCATGCCTAGCTAGGGGCGTTAAACGATAGCGCTTGTTGGGAGGCAACCCAATTTTATTTTTGTTCATTGCTTTTTGCTCCTGTTTAGTAATAAATAATTCATCTAGCCTCTGTTTATATGTGGTTTTATGCTTTTAATTAGTGTTTGGGCCAAGTAGAACCGTTGGGAAGACTTGGGGAAAGTCTTTTTGATCTTGCTGTAAAAAAACAGAAACTTTAGCGCTCACGAGAATTGCTGCTATTTTTTTTACTGGAGATTGCTATTTAGTTAATTCTTTTTGCAGACGATTAATAGATAAATTCCGCACATCCAGCAATTTATTTTAGAATTTTGGGGGTTTCATAAATATACGTTTGATCCAGATTACTACAGACTGTTCTGTTTTTGACAGATTCTGTTTTCTATGTGTTGTTTGCTTATTTTGATGAATCTATGAGTAGTATCGGAGGGTATGAACCATAGATAAGTTGGAATACATTAGATATTACACCAATATGAATTTATAATGAGTTCATTACAGTACCTAAGTGGTGATTTATTTTCTTATACTAACAGAGCTTACGAGTTTTCTGTTAAGTTTTGTGTTGTGAAGTTTTCAAGTTTTGGGTAAAGATTCGATGGACTATGGAATAAGGAGTGGCAAGAGCCTAAAGCTTGCATGCCTGCAGGTCGACTCTAGAGGATCCCCGGGTACCGAGCTCGAATTCGCCCTATAGTGAGTCGTATTACAATTCACTGGCCGTCGTTTTACAACGTCGTGACTGGGAAAACCCTGGCGTTACCCATGATATGTGTTTTGCTTGGAGCGTCATTTTATTTTATTTAGTTTTTCTTGCTGTTTTAATAAAATACCAAGATCTGAAATTCTTAAATGTTAGAGAGTCTTCACATAGTTTCATAATTATTCGACTACTCATTGATCTTCACTTATATCTTTTGGAGTAGTTTGTCGTTTGCTCTAGTGCTTCACTTATATCCTTTTAGAGCATGGTGGTGGTTTTATAGAAATAGATGAACTCTCATGCGTCACTTATATTATTTTGAGAGTCCTAAACAGCATGGTAATTTCTTTGGTTATGAATTTAGTCCTAATATGATGGGTATCCAAGAGGGATATAATAAAAACTTTCATATAGAGTGCATTGAATACTAAGAGAAGTTTGATACTTGATAATTGTTTTGAGATATGGAGGTAGTGATATTAAAGTTGTGCTAGTTGAGTAGTTGTGAAATTGAGAAATACTTGTGTTGAAGTTTGCAAGTCCCGTAGCATGCACGTATGGTAAACGTTATGTAACAAATCTGAAACATGAGGTGTTCTTTGATTGTCTTCCTTATGAGTGGCAGTCGGGGACGAGCGATGGTCTTTTCCTACCAATCTATCCCCCTAGGAGCATGCGCATAATACTTGGTTTTTGATGACTTGAGGATTTTTGCAATAAGTATGTGAGTTCTTTATGACTAATGTTGAGTCCATGGATTATACGCACTTTCATCTTTCCATCATTGCTAGCCTCTTCGGTACCGTGCATTGCCCTTTCTCACCTTGAGAGTTGGTGCAAACTTCGCCGGTGCATCCAAACCCCGTGATATGATATGCTCTGTCACACATAAACCTCCTTATATCTTCATCAAAACAGCCACCATACCTACCTATTATGGCATTTCCATAGCCATTCCGAGATATATTGCCATGCAACTTTCCACCGTTCCGTTCATCATGACAAACATCATCATTGTCATATTGCCTTGCATGATCATGTAGTTGACATCGTATTTTTGGCAAGGCCACCATGCATAATTTATCATACATGTCACTCTTGATTCATTGCCCATCCCGGTACATCGCCGGAGGCATTCATATAGAGTCATACTTTGTTCTAGTATCGAGTTGTAATCTTTGAGTTGTAAATAAATAGAAGTGTGATGATCATCATTAATAGAGCATTGTCCCAAAAAAAAGAGAAAGGCCAAAAAAAGAGAAAGGCCAAATAAAAAATAAAAAATAAAAGGGACAATGCTACTATCCTTTTTTCCACACTTGTGCTTCAAAGTAGCACCATGATCTTCATGATAGAGAGTCTCTTGTTTTGTCACTTTAATATACTAGTGGGAAATTTTCATTATAGAACTTGGCTTGTATATTCCAACAATGGGCCTCCTCAAGTGCCCTAGGTCTTCGTGAGCAAGCAAGTTGGATGCACACCCATTTAGTTTCTTTTGTTGAGCTTTCATACATTTATAGCTCTAGTGCATCCGTTGCATGGCAATCCCTACTCCTTGCATTGACATCAATTGATGGACATCTACCTAGCCCATTGATTATCCACGTCGATGTGAGACTTTCTCCTTTCTGTCTTCTCCACATAACCCCCTCATTATATTCTATTCCACCCATAGTGCTATATCCATGGCTCACGCTCATGTATTGCGTGAAAGTTGAAAAAAGTTTAAGATTACTAAAGTATGAAATGATTGCTTGGCTTATCATCGGGGTTGTGCATGATGAGAGCATTCTTGTGTGACGAAAATGGAGCATGACCAAACTATATGATTTTGTAGGGATGAACTTTCTTTGGTCATGTTATTTTGAGAAGACATGATTGCTTAGTTAGTATGCTTGAAGTATTATTATTTTTATGTCAATATTGAACTTTTGTCTTGAATCTTATGGATTTGAACATTCATGCCAAAATGAAGAGAATTACTTAGAGAAATATGTTAGGTAGAATTCCACATCAAAAATTCTGTTTTTATCATTTACCTACTCGAGGACGAGCAGGAATTAAGCTTGGGGATGCTGATACGTCTCCAACGTATCTATAATTTTTTATTGTTCCATGCTATTATATAATCTGTTTTGGATGTTTATGGGCTTTATTATGCACTTTTATATTATTTTTGGGACTAACCTATTAACCCAGAGCCCAGTGCCAGTTTCTGTTTTTCCTTGTTTTAGAGT